>NC_056725.1:1376937400-1376996781 GCF_019279795.1 Protopterus annectens | reverse complement strand
TTTTTGGGGCTCCACTAGATCGAGTGGCTCACAGTGACTTGGATTTCTTTAGGTGGAGCATGTCCATCAATTCTGAGTTGGACATGACTTTGTAAGTTGGGCAGAGATGAGAAACCAGTGATTCCAATTATTTATGGAGTCCCAAAAATTCACAAAGCTATGTTAAGACTACTGCGCCCAATAATTTTAGCAAGGGGCTAGGCAACAGAAGCTATATCTAAATATTTAGAATCAGAACTGAAATGTTTACTAAATACATCTGTTAACATTATCAAGGATAGCACAGAGTTTCTAAAGGAGTTATTTGAATGGAATGAAAATAATTTGGCAGCTATTTGCTACCGGGTTACACTTGATGTTAATTCCTTATTTACTTGCATTCCCAATGACTTAGGAATAGAGATGATTAGGAAATATATAGACATTCATATTGAATTGAAACATCTAAAATTAGATTTAATATGTGACTTATTACAACTAATATTAGAACATACTGTGCTCATGTTTGGAAATGGATACTATAAACAAATGTCCCGAGTAGCTATGCGAACATCAGTAACTAATACGTATGCAAATATAGTCATGAGTATGTGGGAAAAGGACAACATTATGGATGCAACCAATAAATACATCAATAAGAATTTGTCATTCTACAAGTGTTTTGTGTGATGACTTTTTTTTAATTTGGGATGGTCCATTCTATCAAATTAAATGAATTTATAGAAGAAATACATTGCAGCACCACATTTTTAACATTTAAAGAACAATTTGACTATAAAGCCATAGATTTCCCAGGCATTCATATAGAAAAGAACAATGGAGGTAAATTATAAACCTCCCTATATAAGAAACCAAGTAAAAAAGAACACATATTTAGCTGCAGATAGCATGCATCTGCCACACATTTTTAGAAACATCATGAGAAGCCAAATGGCTAGATTCAGTAGGCCTAGTACTATAGACATCACTTGCAATAGACAACTAAACATACTAGCCGATGAATTTAAACAGAGGGGGTATAAATAAACAACAAGCACTAGAAATAAAGGATAAAGTCATGTCCAAGCGTAAAAATATTTACGCACCAATCTTCTCTCATAAAAGCATAGTCAGTGAAATGAAAGAGAAATCAAATATACATAAGGAATACAAATACATAATGAACTATGATCAAAATACTAGAAATATAAGGTACATTATATACAAACATTGACTCATGTCTCTGATACCAGAAATGAACAGCATAGGTGCAAATCCCACTTTTATATATAGGAAATGCAACACTATAAAAAATAAATTATGTTATAAAGAACAAAGCAGTAGTTCACTTAAGAAGAAATATGTAGGAACATATAGATGTGGGAAGTGTGTATGCTGTAAACATATATATACTAGCAAGTGTTTTATACATTCCTTGAAACAGAATTATTTACTAAAGCCTATGGAAATTGCAACACTAGCAACATTATTTATATATCAAGATGAGTGCTATTCACAGCTTTCTATATAGGAAAAACAAACCAAATGTTTAAACAGAGTATAAGCAGTCATGTCTGAAATAAGGAGACAGGTTATTACTAACTCTCTGTATAAAACAACACATACTGAACACAAATGAGCAGCGTGTATTTAAATTTTTCATTTTAGAAAATTTATCTCTAACAAAGAGAGGTGGGACATCAAAACTTATACTGAAAGAAAGGAAAATAAATGGATACTGCACTTTAATGCATGCACCCCCCCAGGTCTTAATGAAATGTTCCCCCTTAAACCTGAATTAAATCACTTACATAATTGTATTAAGTGACTATATTAAACATTTTATTAGTATTTTAATGTAAAATAAAACAGAGACGCAGACAGCTGTAAAATCCAGGATAGGCCTTTACTGAGTGCAAAACACAAGCGCTTTCACAATCTAGCTTCTTCAGGTGTAACAAAGCACTTCAAACAGACACACCTATATACTCACTGCATATCACATGTCTGAAGTCATATGACTAAGCATCACTAAAGCAAATCCTTTAAAGCTATATTCTAACTAACTAGATGTAAAAGACAATATTTATACAAGACGATAAAAATTACGATGACAAAAAATACTATATTCCTTTATATTCCTTCCTAAATAAATACATGTAAATATATAAACATTATATATCAATAAATAATATATTTTAATAACCAATTCCTAACCTGCAAAAAACAAATAAATAATTCATATGTCAAAGTTTCAAAAACACATATACATAAACCTATGACTATCTGCGAAGAGGCCTCATTTTAAGTTTCGGTCTCAGGGGAATACATTCATTTAGGCCATGTCCTTCTGTACCCATCAATTTAGTTATCCACATGGCTTCTACACTTTGTCCTGCTGCAGATATCTCCCCTTCTTATATTCTCCTGCAACAGGGCTATGACTCTGAATCTAAAAATGTGGGTCATATCAGTATTCATAACGTGTCTGGCTAAAGCATTCACCTTATTACCCTTCCTAATATTATAGACATGCTCTCTGATGCGTTCCTTTAAACTCCTATCTGTCTTCCCAACATAAAATTTGGCACATACACAGCAATTGGCTAAGTAAACTACATGTCGGCTCAGACAGTCAGCTCTAATGTCAAAATGAAAATCTCGATCCAAATCTGGATGGCAAAAACGATCACTAGTGTCTATATACTGGAACCAATTGCAACTGCCACAAGGTCTCGTCCCTCCTCTACCATTGCTCATCTGCTCATCTCTCGGATAACAGAGTCTCCTCTTCAGAGATCTATTGTTCCTGAAACTAAATCTGGGTACTGTGTCCACCAAGCCAGCTACCTCATGATCAGTCAGCAGAATTTGCCAATGTTTCTTAACTATTTCAGTGTACCTGTGTACATTAGCGGTGCATTTCAAGGACATCCTAAGTTTATAATTGGTGGATGCCTCTTGTCTTTCACTTCCATGATTAAACTTCCTTGAAAAATATGGCATGGCTTGATCTTTTCTCCTACCTACTGCTTGCGGTACATATTTCCTAAGAGTATTATCATTGTATCCCCTGTCTCCCAAATACACCATCACTTTCTCCACTTCCTTGCTGAAGTCCTCATCTCTCACATTGAGCCTAGAGGCTCTCATCACTCGATTGGTTATTACATTTTTAAAAATATGTGGTGGATGCGCGCTCTGCTCCTATGCAATAAATGATTTACATGGCAGTCCTTCCTGTATTGTTTGGTGTACACTCCACCTTCAATACATTTCTATCTCCACATCCAAAAAATCCATATTATTTTTTGAAGACCTATGAGTAAATTGTAAAAACGATGTGCTCATGTTTATAAATTCTAAAAAATCAGATAGCTGCTGTTCACTGCCTCCCCATACAATAAAGACATCATCTACAAATCTACGGTAAAAAGGGAGTAAATGAATATAAGGACCTTTCAAGATATATGAATCTTCCCATTTGACCATGACTGCATTGGCGTAGCTATTGGCACAAGATTGCCCATAGCTACGCCGCTGCATTGCCTGTAGAACTGCTCATCAAATAGAAATAAATTATGCTCTAAAACCAACCCCAACAATGTGAGTAACAAACGTATCTTCTCTGGTGTATATTCCGTATACACCTCTAAAAAGTCCTTCACTGCTGCCAATCCTACTGCATTCGGAATGACAGTAAATAAGGACACGACATCTAATGTGACAAACATTATATTGGAATCATACTCTTCAACAAACTCATATAAATCCCTTAAAAAGTGTTCCGTGTCTTTCAGAACGTACTTATTGCTGTCTAAAACAGGTCCCAAGTGTTTCTCTACGAAAATCGAGACTGGTTCAGTACACCAACCTCTGCTAGAGACAATAGGTCTCATTGGAGGGTTGACAACTGATTTATGCACTTTTGGAAGGCCTTGCAATATGAGTATATTGGGTTTATGTACCAAAAAATATTCCAAAAGTTTCTCATCTATCATACCATTTGTAAATAGCCCTTCCAATACCATACGTACTCTTGAAATATAACCTGATACATGTTCAACTCCTATTATTTCGTAAGAAGAGTCATTCTTTAGACTGGCAGATATACTATTTTTATAACTATCTCTAACACCACTATGAGACCCCCTTTGTCTGCTGGTCTCACAATAATTTGTTCATTCCTTTCTAATTCTAATAACGCTTCTCTTTCCTGTCGTGTCATATTCTGCTTTAAATTATTGTGTGGCTTAAATCCCTGTTTAACATTAGCCTCATATATATCTCGTATGCACAATTTCTCAAAAGCATTGACTAAAACATTACTATTAGGCATGAAAGAGCTGGGTTTGGAAAACCCTACACATTTGCCATTAGCATCTGCATTATCTTTATACAAAAGTTTCAAGTTTAAATTTCTGGCAAACATCTTAATGTCCAAAATAACTTCTGCATAGCAGGAGTAACTCGTAGGGATAAACGATAGCCCTTTACATAAGACAGATAAATGATAGTCATTCAATAAAAATTTAGATAAATTCAACACTAAGTTCTTTTGTTGTTCATGAATGCCTTTTTTATACTCATCTGATTTTCTTGGAGGTTGTTCCCATTTCCTCTTGCCCCTCGTAGTGCTTCTCCCTCTCGACTGTTCTCTGTTGGACTTGAAGCCATATGTTTTCATCGGCAGCGGAAAGTCTATGTTGTACTGTTGTAAAAAATCCCCAGGCAAAGAATCTCCTAAACCATTTCGTTCTTCATGATGAATTTGTGCCGTTGTAACAATGACCTTCCTCCTCGCTCCCTGGTCAACTTGCCCAGTTGTAACATCATCATTGCTCGCTGCTGGATTAATCTCAGTCATCTCCGCCATATTCGTGCTTCCCCTCGTGTCTGGGTCCGTCATCACCGGTGTTACCACTTCCGTCCTGGTGGCTGACGTCATCACTTCCGGTCTATGTGATGGATCAGTAGAATCATTCTCCCTTGTCTCTCGTTCATCCCTGGGCCACATGAAAATATTCCCTGTACGGAAATCGCCTCTACCTCTAATTATTTTCCCCACCTTCACTTTCTGTAGTTTGTTTTCATAATGTAACAAGGAGCCCATAATTTCTTCCATATATTCATCTATAACCTTAACTGGAAAGTTATTGCACAATCTCTTATAAAGTACATTGATGTTACCCACGGAGTTAGCCATCTCTCTCTCGGCCGCTGAGATTAATGCACGCAAATACCCAAAACTGGCTTGTAAATTAATCCTCTGCCATTCTTCTAGTAACAGATTGTCCCCATTATGAAATGAGGGCATTCTGAGTATGCGTAATCCTCGAGGTATGATCTGTTCTCTTAAACATACCTCGAGATGATATTTCTCAAATTGGCTCCTTTTTAACTTTACAGTTCTTTTTCTAGGGCAAACAGTTCAGTTTTTAGTGCTATAACATCGTATGAGACACTGTTGGTGTTGTCCAGAACCATAGCAGAACAATTCATAAGTGGATTTTCCTTCTTATTAATATCAGTCAAATAGTTGTCCAACTTCTTACTGTATACTCTCTCAAAGGGTGTAGAATTGGTAGTATCCAAGGTAATAATGTCTTCAGCCATCTTAGTGGGTTCTCTGGCAGCCAAAAACTGACTAAAGAACAAAAAACAACCTGCCAAAAAGAGAACACCCACTGAAACGTCTCCATAGAACTGTAGACAAATAATGTAAAATAAAACAGAGACGCAGACAGCTGTAAAATCCAGGATAGGCCTTTACTGAGTGCAAAACACAAGCACTTTCACAATCTAGCTTCTTCAGGTGTAACAAAGCACTTAAAACAGACACACCTATACACTCACTGCATATCACATGTCTGAAGTCATATGACTAAGCATCACTAAAGCAAATCCTTTAAAGCTATACTAACATGAATTATATTCTAACTAACTAGATGTAAAAGACAATATTTATACAAGACAATGATAAAAATTACGATGACAAAAAATACTATATTCCTTCCTAAATAAATACATATAAATATATAAACATATATCAATAAATAATATATTTTAATAACCAATTCCTAACCTGCAAAAAACAAATAAATAATTCATATGTCAAAGTTTCATATATAAAAACACATATACATAAACCTATGACCATCTGCGAAGAGGCCTCATTTTAAGTTTCGGTCTCAGGGGAATACATTCATTTAGGCCATGTCCTTCTGTACCTATCAATTTAGTTATCCACATGGCTTCTACACTTTCTGTCCTGTTGCAGATGTCTCCCCTTCTTATATTCTCCTGCAACAGGGCTATGACTCTGAATCTAAAAATGTGGGTCATATCAGTATTCATAACGTGTCTGGCTAAAGCATTCACCTTATTACCCTTCCTAATATTATAGACATGCGTACACTGAAATAGTTAAGAAACATTGGCAAATTCTGCTGACTGATCATGAGGTAGCTGGCTTGGTGGACACAGTACCCAGATTTAGTTTCAGGAACAATAGATCTCTGAAGAGGAGACTCTGTTATCCGAGAGATGGGCAGATGAGCAATGGTAGAGGAGGGACGAGACCTTGTGGCAGTTGCAATTGGTGCCAGTATATAGACACTAGTGATCGCTTTTACCATCCAGATTTGGATCGAGATTTTCATTTTGACATTAGAGCTGACTGTCTGAGCCGACATGTAGTTTACTTAGCCAATTGCTGTGTATGTGCCAAATTCTATGTTGGGAAGACAGATAGGAGTTTAAAGGAACACATCAGAGAGCATGTCTATAATATTAGGAAGGGTAATAAGGTGAATGCTTTAGCCAGACACGTTATGAATACTGATATGACCCACATTTTTAGATTCAGAGTCATAGCCCTGTTGCAGGAGAATATAAGAAGGGGAGATATCTGCAGCAGGACAGAAAGTGTAGAAGCCATGTGGATAACTAAATTGATGGGTACAGAAGGACATGGCCTAAATGAATGTATTCCCCTGAGACCGAAACTTAAAATGAGGCCTCTTCGCAGATAAAGTCATAGGTTTATGTATATGTGTTTTTATATATGAAACTTTGACATATGAATTATTTATTTGTTTTTTGCAGGTTAGGAATTGGTTATTAAAATATATTATTTATTGATATATAATGTTTAATATATTTATATGTATTTATTTAGGAAGGAATATCGTATTTTTTGTCATCGTAATTTTTATCATTGTCTTGTATAAATATTGTCTTACATCTAGTTAGAATATAATTCATGTTAGTATAGCTTTAAAGGATTTGCTTTAGCGATGCTTAGTCATATGACTTCAGACATGTGATATGTAGTGAGTATATAGGTGTGTCTGTTTTAAGTGCTTTGTTACACCTGAAGAAGCTAGATTGTGAAAGCGCTTGTGTTTTGCACACAGTAAAGGCCTATCCTGGATTTTACAGCTGTCTGCGTCTCTGTTTTATTTTACATTATTTGTCTACAGTTCTTTGGAGACGTTTCAGTGGGTGTTCTCTTTTTGGCAGGTTGTTTTTTGTTCTTTAGTATTTTAATGTGTTTTGTTTTTATGCGTATGTCTATACGAGTATGTATATCTGAAGCTTATAAAGAAATACAACTTTAAAAGTTAATGATTTTAACTAAATGACTATTCAATTAATGCACTAATCAGTAAGTATAAAAACAGATGAAAAGTACAGATGCTACCATCTGAAGAAGCAGATGCATTCTGTGAAAGTACTCAGTACTTGTGCTATTGGAATAAAGGAAGTTCTTTTAGCTTGCTGCATTTGGTCATCATTTTTGGACATTTTACCTACCCACACACAGTTAAAATTTTCTGGCTATTTTTCGATACAACTTTTTTTTGAAGAGAACAATGATCTAATTATTTATTAGGAACAAATTTTGCAAGACACTGCAACTCTCCTAGAAAGTACACTTGTGTAGGCAACTTACTGTTTGTTACTCTAGATGTCACTGCTGTCGTCACAACTTAATTGGATCTCTGCTGCTGGTGGAGTCTTAAGTCTGTCCTAATTGTCAGAGTAGAAAGCCCTACCCCCATGACTAGGTTAATGCTTTCTTTCCTCAGATTTCTTCATGCAAGGACACCAAAAGAGTGGGGGTGCCTAAGCAAGAAGAAAACACACCACAGAAAGCAAACACCTGGTATACAAGTGAGATCTGCCCACATCCTTGGTTCTTTTTGCCCCCTCCCTGCAGCAGAGCAGAGTTATGCCGATCACAGATGTTGACAGTTAAAGTTACCACATGGATGCAGTCAGAGATAGAGAATTCCAGCCAACCTTAGAAAACCTGAATAAGAAAACAAGGAAAGCAAGGTTACAGGTATGAAGGGAAAGGGATATATGGGTACCCACCATGGCTAATGGTCCCTGTGAATCCCCACCACTGTACCAGTAATCAAGGAGCCTCAATCCTCAGCACTGGCAACAGTAGTGGACGTACACTGGGAGAATGACAAGTACACACAGGTTTTCCAGATGCAGCTCTCTGCATCAAGTGCAATTTCCCCTTAAGAGCACACAGAGACCACAGTTAGTCTGGGGTAGATTTCTCCTTTATCCAGTTCCCCAGTAAGACTCCCCACTCGTATAGCTATAGAGTTGAGATTGCAGCTGAGTGACCAAGTAAAGACCTACCAGCATCCTCTCTGTTCAAGCAGTGCTGTGTGTCCCTGCCAAAGTAGCTGACAACACACACTCAGGTTTGATTTGCACACACACCTGGGAGAGGCTGGCACAAATAGCTATGCTCCCCTCTGCCCAGACTATAAGGTCCTTACCACTGCCACAAGTCAACTCCTCATCAGCTACTTTTAGGCCCTTAAGACAGGGTGTCCAACCTTACTGTGTAATAATACAAATGGTAATTTGACCAAGAGCAAGGCTATTAGGAGTGGCCCACACAGCGTTACCAAATAAATATGAAAGTACTCTCTAAACTTAAATATCTCTACACAGATCAGCCACAAAGAAAAGTTTATATACATTTAATAATAAAAGAATAAGAAAACAGTATATATTCACAGTGACAGAGTTCAAAATTACAGGAAATATTTAAAACATTGCACAACAGTCTCAAAGATCTTAACTAAGCTTAGCCTTATTCCTGACTATATGTAAGAGTCACTATACCCTAGAAACTTATAGAGCAAGGCAGACATTGTGGTGAATGGTTCTTGCCATGTCTAAGATAGAATACAGAATGCCCTGACTCTGTAAGAGACTTTTTAAATTAAGATCTCAAATATTACTGCTGGGATAGCTTGCAGAATGACAATTTCTTGTCATCTGACTCTATCCCAGGTGAAACCCCCACTACTAGAAGCTAGCAGTATTTAGCATCCACCTGTGAAAATACATACACCTCAGGATCTTTGGCAAATGCTGGAAGTCATAAAACAATTACATTCCTCCACATTTCAAGGACTAGTAATTATTTTACCCCAAGGACAACACCGAAAGCTTTTCAGCACAGGCTCTGCATCTCCAGCTCACTGAAAACTGAAAGAAACCATCTTTTAATTGCATAGCCATAAAGTAATTTAATTTCAGCTATTTTTCTCAAGTTAACCTCCTTTTTTCCAGTTTCAACTGTTACAATATATACATTCAAAGAGTTACAATAGTGCATGTACATTTCTGTTCTATTCCAGTAGGTAACACACTGGCTACAATTTAAGCTCAAGCACTTTTATAAAATACCTTTAAACACGTCTGTACAAACCAGTTTGATATACACAACATAACAGTTGCAATACAGATCATGTTGATATTCACAAATGACATAATTATTTACAAAATTCCAGATAGCTGTGCTGGCAGTATCCCCCTTTGTCACAGTCCCATTGTAGGAAAAGGTGGAGGGAAACAAGAGTGCAACAGTAACCACACTCAAGCAACTACAATTATGGTAATATGCCTGTGCAACTGTACTATGTTTCGCATTGGTCACTGTTGCCATTATAATTTATAGGAAATATTCCCATAGTTGGTCCAATCATGGTAGGGTTACTGGCTTACTGCACAGATGAGGTCTGGAAGATATAGAACAGCCGAAGCAAATTCTTTGAAACTGATGCCACATCCAGTATGTACTGCTTTGAGAAAATATAAAGCAAGGAATAGTTGACTACTTACAAAAGGCCCATGGCACAAACCCATTTCAGAAAGGCACTAATAGGGTATGAATTTCCTGCATTGTCCTACCACGGTTCCTACAACAGAAGTTAATGCAGCATGCTAGCCACTTAAAAACAGTTTGTTTTTGCCACACACAGGCCTTGATAGTTTTTTTTATAAAGGTGACAGCTGATTTTCTAAAGGATCTTGCTCTATGCAGTACCTCAACTGCTTCTACACATCTAGAGGTGCAGAATTCCTTCTCTCTTTTGCTGGGGTTTAGGGAAGAAATCTTTAATACCTGGGTTAGGACTACTTTTACAATGAGTTTTGGCATAAAAGAGGGGTTAGTGTGCAGAGTCATCCTGTCTTTATGGAACTGCAATAAAGGTCATTTTGCACATGAGGTACTCTTGCACTGCTAGTAGAGGTGAGGACTATTAAGGAAACTGTTTTCCCAAGTCAAAAAAAAAATTAGAAATTCTAAAGCAGCTAGTAAAATTGGTGGAAATGTTTTTTCTGACAAGATTTTATGTCCCAAACTGAGGCCATTTTCCTCCTGGGAAGCCTTAGATAGAAAATGTTATTTAGGAATTGTTTCTAGGGGTATGGTTTGTATGTCATTGGTAGATCTGGAGACAAGCAGGCAGAAATGACTAAAATATGTTTTTTCACAGAGGCATGAGCTAAGCTTAGACACAGCCAATGGAATGGCCACTTGTTTTCAGCACTGGTTTGTCATTTGAAATCAAAGACAGAACCCCTTCAATTTAGCTTGATATGGTTTCTTTGTACTTGGCCTCCTAGCTTTCATGATTATTTTTATTATGTCCTCAAAAAAAGGTGGCTAAAAGGTAAAAGCATATCTTCCAAGCTGCTAGTCTTTCTGTTGACATCTTCTATATCAGGAGACACACATGGTGTGGCAGCAGTAGAGGTCTCTATTTTGCCATCTGAAGCATGTAGGAGAATCAGTGCTGCCTGGGCCAGAATGGGATAATTAGAATAATTTCTGGCCCCTCTTCCCACTTTTGAACTATCCTGGGGGACCAGGGGCACATGTAGAAAAGACCAGGGGCACATGTAGAAAAGCAGAGAAAGACAGACCTGTCCAGTCTTAGAAGATGGTGTCTCCTCCCCAGACATGTTTGCATTGTGCTCCAGATGAGAATTTTCTTATTTGCCTTTCACTCAGAGAAGCAAACAGGTCTAACTCTGGTTGACCCCCATATGTTAATTACATCCAAGAGCATATCCCTCTCTAGTATCCACTTCTGTGAATCTGTTGAGGTTCTGCTAAACCAATAAATCATGGAATATGCCCGAGTTTATACAGACTGCCTTCTGGAATCAACTATATTCCTAAGCTTGTTCTCAAGCCCCCACGGATAGACCACAGAGATGGGGAGGGTGTTCCTCCCTGTTTACGTACCACATATGTCACAAAAGGAATTACTGCCAGCCCAGCTATCTGGAATTTTGTAAATAACGGTGTCATTTGTGTATTAATATGATTGAAATACAAGTATGTGTGTAAAGTACTGAGCTTAAGGATATGTCCACAATGTACCCTACTGGGAGAAATGTATATAAACTACTGCATCTGTGTAAATGTGTATGTTTTAAACAATGAGAAATAGAACATGGAGGGTTAGCTTGCAAAACTTCAAGAAAATAGTTGAAATGAAGTTGTTTTATGATTGTGCTATAAAAGTTAAAAGTTAGTTTCAATGCAGCATGGAGACAGGATGTGTAAAACTAGGCAGCCCTCTGTGTTGCTTTTGCAAGTGTCTTATTGTTTTAGGACTTCCAGAATCTGCAAACAGATGAAAAGCTTTTATTTATTTTTCACAGGGAGATGCTAAATGTTGGTAGTTTCTGACAAAGTACAGTTTTGTACCTACCATAAATGTAGATGTTCGAGTGCTCATACAGCTGCAGTCATTACAGATGGGTTATCCTGCAGTCAGGCGGGTCCTCAGTCGGCCGAATTCCAAAGTCTAGGTCCGGTGTTGGTTGTCGTCGCTTCTTCCCTGACGTCAGTGCGGCAGGGGTATAAAAGAGGCAGCCGACACCATCTTCTTCAGTTTTTCTTGCCCCAGATGTCAGGTGCCCCCAGAAGGAAGGCAAAACATAAACTTATGTAATCATGCAATATAGAATAATCAAAAAACAGTAGTTGCAAGCAAATACACCATAAAAGAATACCGCAAATAGGTTGTATGAGAAGGTGTTTGTCATAAGGCCTGTCCTAAAAGGGGACGGAGGGGGGGGTAACCTGGACTGCAGCTGTATGAGCACTCGAACATCTATATTTATGGTAGGTACAAAACTGTACTATGTTCATCGTGCATACAGCTGCAGTCATTACAGATGGGAAGAATCCCAAAGCCAAGTAGGGGTGGCAGGCACTAAGTGAAACTAGGAGGAGCAAGGATGCCCTGCAAGACAGCTGTGGCAAATCCCGCTCTAGATTTAGAGTATAGTGGAAGGTGATAGTATTTGGAGAAAGTGTGCACTGAACTCCAAGTGGCTGCTTCCAAAATGTCCTTGGTAGGAACCCCCGTGAGGAAAGCTGCAGAGGTAGCTGTGGCCCTGGTGGAGTAGGATCTGATGCTTTAAGGCACAGTTTTTCCATGAAATGAGTAACAAAAAACGTATGCAGTGGGCTATCCATTTTGAGATTGTCTGTTTGGAAATAGCCTTTCTTTGAGCACCTGTAGCATAGGACACAGAGTTGCTCGGATTTCCTGAATGGCTTTGTCCTGTCCAAATAATAACAAAGTTGTCTGTGAAAGTCCAAGGAATGCAGTAGTCTTTCCCCTTTGTTTTGTGGATTAGGATAAAAGGTAGGTAAGTGGATAGTATGATTCAAAGCTACACTGGATACTACCTTTGGCATAAAAGGTAGGGTTGGTTCGTAAGGAAACTCTGTCCTGATGGAAAATGATGAAAGGTTGCACAGCCATGAGGGCCTGTAGCTCCGAAACCCTGCGTGCTGAGGTGATAGCCAGAAGGAAGGCTGTTTTCCATGACAAGTACTGTAGTTCTGTTGAAGCAGCTGGCTCGAAGGGAGGAAGGGTCAGCTTTTCCAATACGAAGTTGAGGTCCCAAGCAGGGACTGGTGGTTTCCTTGGGGGTTTTATATTCTTTGCCCCTCTGAGGAACTGTCTTAAGAGAGGATGAGAGAATAAAGGAGGATCTGTGATGTATTGGGCAGAAATGGCTGAAGCGTGGAGTTTGATGGAGGAGAAGGAAAGTCCACTGTTTAACATCTCAGCTAGGTACTGTAAAATTTGAGGTAAATTTATTACCCAAGGATTCTGGCCCTTTTCTCGATTCCAGGCACAAAATCGTTTCCATTTGGCGGAGTAGGCTTTTCTAGTAGAAGGTCTTCTGGCCTCCAAGATGACATCCTGCACCTCCTTGGAGAGGAGGGTCTGTTGGGAAATCAAGGGATTCTCCATGCAGCTAGATTTAGGGTTTTGAGCTGGCAGTGAAGAGTCTTGAAGTTGTGCTGGGACAACAGAAGAGGGACTAGAGGTAGGATCCATGGTGGAATGTGTCAGGCTCCTCAGAAGTGGATACCAGTGTTGTCTTGGCCAATCTGGAGCAATGAGAATCGTTTTCGGCCTCTCTGCTCTGGCTTTTAATAGAACTTTGGGCAGCAGAGGAAGAGGCAGAAAGGCATAGACTGTCAACGTTGTCCAATTGAAAGAAAGTGCGTCCACTTTCCAGGCCTGTGGATGATAGGTCCTTGAACAAATTTTTTTTCAATTGGTAATTTCAGTGGGCAGCAAAGAGATCTATGTCTGGCTGTCCCCATGCCGGAGTTATCTTTGTGAAAACTTGAGGATGCAACTTCCATTCGTGTGGATCTGTCATATTTCTGCTTAGGATGTCTGCCAGTGTGTTTTCCTTCCCTGGCAGAAATTGTGCCTGTAGTTGAATTTGCAATTCCAGTGCTGTGTTCCATAGGGTCATGGCTTGCCTGCACAGGGGGTATGAAGGAGTTCCCCCCTGTTTATGTATCACATCACTGTGGTGTTGTCTGTCCTTATCAATAGCTGGCCTGGATGCAGTAGGTCTTTGAAGGCCATAATAGCATTTTGCACGGCTAGCATTTCCTTTTGGTTGATGTGTAGGTGCTTCTCTTTTTGGGACCATTTTCCCTGAATGCACTGATCTGTCATGTGTGCCCCCCAGGCGTAGTCTGAGGCGTCTGTTGTGATGATTAGAGTTGCTTGAGGTACGCAGAAAGGGAGACCTATGTTTCTTTGGCATGCTTGAGCCCACTACAGAAATTCCTTTTGAAGGCATGGAATGAGTGGTATAATTGTTTCCAAGCTGTGGCTGTGTTGAGACCATAAGTTTTTTTTTTAGGTACCATTGAAGTTTCTTCACAATAAACAAAACATGTTGGAGGGATAGGTTCCTGACCCAGAGACTCCCCAGACTCTGGAATAGATTGCCCATACATGTCAAGCAGAGTGCCTCTTTGGACCTCTTCAAGAGGAACCTTGACGATTGGATGGGAGAAAGGAAATTCACCCCAGGGATCACGTCAGTCGCCCTGCTAGACAGGGGTCCAGGAAAGTAAATAATGTGGGAAGAAATATTCAGGGAATTGTTATGGCTAGGCTTGTATAGGCCCTAGGGCTGATAGCCTAGTACTAACCTATGAACCTATGCAGCTTTGCACATTGGATTAGTAGGATGCAAGATGCCATGAATCCCAGAGCCTGCAGGACTTTCCTTGCAGTCAGCCTGGTGAAGGCTGCCATTTTGCTGAAGTATTGAGACAGTTGCCCTTGTTTGTCTGGCGTGAGGTAGGCTATCTGGGTGGTTGTATTCAAGCTGGCACCCAGGAAAATTATTTGTTGAGAGGGTATTAGTTTTGATTTCTTTTTGTTGACTGTGTATCCCAGAAAGTTACAAACGCCAGGTGTTTCAGAAGTATGTCCTTGCTGTCTGCTTGGATCAGGCAGTCGTCCAGATATGGGTATATTTGTATTCCTTGAAGTCTGCAGAAGGCGATTACTGATGCCAGGCATTTCGTAAACACTCTGGGCGCAGTAGATAAGCCAAAGGGCAATGCAGAGAATTGATAATGGGTTGAACCTGCAAGAAATCTGAGGTATCTTCTGCAATCTTGTCTGATAGGGACAAGCAGGTATGCCTCCTTGAGGTCCAATGTTACCAGCCAAGACTCCTTGCCCAGCAAGGGAAGAAGCTGCTGTAATGTGAGCATCTTGAATTTTGGTACCTGTAAATATGTGTTTAGGATGGATAGGTCTAAGATGGGTCTCCAATCGTTGTCTTTCCTTGGTACCAGGAATAGTCTGGAATAAAACCCTTGACCTTGTTCTTTTGCAGGTACCTCTTGAATCGCTTTCATGTCCATGAGAGCTGAAATTTGTTTTTGTGCCTCTGCCCTTTGATTTTGTGGCAGGTTTGGCATGCCTCTATTTTTGGAAGGGTGTGAAAGTGGAACCTGTAGCCTCTGTCTATAATGTCCAGAATCCATTTGTGTTTTGTGACAATATGCCAATTTTTTGAGAATAATGCCAGTTTTCCGCCCAAAGGTGCTGCCATTAAAGCTTTGCTTGGCAGGTAAAGGGGGAAGTCATTGTGTCTGCTTTCTGAATGACTGATCTATCTTCTCCACCTCTTGGGGTTGGTGCTTGCCACCGTCTGGCTCTGAAAGATCCTTGAGGTTGCCCTCTACCCCTTGGGCATCTGTATCTGCCCCTTTGAGGTCTGTCCGTGGCTGGAAAGGACCAATGTTTTGAAGGCCAGTTTCTGCTGAAACGTGGAGGTTGTACCCGCAGAAAATATTTCACTGTTTGCATTGATTTTGCTTTTTTCTCCATTTTCTTTAGTACCTCCTCAGCTTTAACACAAAACAATACATCTTTTTGAAGAGGTGCATCTAATAATTTAGCTTTGACATGATCTGGTAAGGCTTGCTCTTTGAGCCAAGCATGTCTACGTATAACAGTCCCCGTAACAGCAGCTCTACATGAGGCCTCTAAAGCATCAAAACCACACTGCAAGGTATGTTTACCCACTTGCTCTGCACCATGCAACAAATCCTGCAACTCTTAAATCTGGTTGTTCTGGTTGTGTCATTTTGCTTTTCAACTGAGATAACAAAAACTGTTGATACTTTAACATATGGAAAGTACAGTTTTGTACCTACCATAAATGTAGATGTCCGATAGATATGCAACTGCAGTCCTGACATATGGGTTGTCCTGCCTCAGGCAGCCCTTCGGTTGGCCGGATTCCAAAGTCTGGGTCCGGCGTCGGCTGATGTCGCCTCTTCCCCGACTTCAGAGCGGCTGGGGTATAAAAGCATCAGCCGACGCCATCTTCTTCAGTGTTTCTTGCCCCAGATGCCAGGTGCCCTCCAAGGAAGGCTAAATTTAGAGAATGGATAGAAAATTCCATATCTGCACAACAGTAATAAACAGATACACCATAACAGATATCCCCAGCTAATTTGAAAAAGGGGGAGTGGACCCAAAAGAATTAGAAGGGTAGGAGGGTGGGAAAACCTGACTGCAGTTGCATATTTATCAGACATCTACATTTATGGTAGGTACAAAACTGTACTATGTCCTTCAAGAATGCAACTGCAGTCCTGACATATGGGTTGAATACCATAGCCAAGCTGGGGGTGGTAGGATCTAAGATAAGGATGGTGTAGCTAAAATGCCCTGCAGGACTGCAGAAGCAAAGGCTGCTCGGGATCTGGAATATAAAGGCAGGTTGTAATGTTTGGAAAATGTATGCACGGAGCTCCATGTAGCAGCTTCTAGAATGTCCTTTGTAGCCACCCCTCTTAGAAAGGCTGTGGAGGTGGCTGTAGCTCTGGTGGAATGTGGCCCGATATTGGTTGGCACACCTTTTCCATGGAAAGAGTAGCAGAATCTGATGCAGTCTCCAATCCATTTTGAAATTGTTTGTTTGGAAATTGCCTTTCCTTGTAATCCAGCAGCGTATGCTACAAATAGTTGGTCAGACTTTGTTGGCCTTTGTTCTGTCCAAGTAGTAGCGCAATTGTCTGTGTATGTCCAAAGTGTGCAGAAGCTTTTCTCCTTTATTTTGAGGATTGGGAAAGTAGGCAGGTGAATTGCTTGATTTAGAGAAACCCTGGATATCACTTTTGGCATGAATGAAGGATTGGTTCTTAAAGAGACTCTGTCCTGATGGAAAATGAGAAATGGAGGTACTGCCATGAGGGCCTGTATCTCCAAGACTCTTCTTGCTGAAGTAATTGCCAACAGGAAAACTGTTTTCAGGAGAGAAATTGCAATTCTGAAGATGCTGCTGGCTCAAAAGGAGGAAGAGTTAATTTTTCCAAGACGAAGTTGAGGTCCCATGCAGGCACTGGTGGTTTTCTTGGAGGTTTGATATTCTTTATTCCTCTTAGAAACTGTCTTAGCAAAGGATGTGAAAACACAGGTGGATCACAGTTGTATTTTGCTGAAATTGCTGAGGCGTGTATTTTTATGGAAGAATATGAAAGGCCGTTGTGAAGCATTTCTGCCAAGTATTCTAGTATCTGTGGGATGCTCATTACTGATGCATCCTGACCCTTGTTGGCATTCCAGATGTTGAATCTCTTCCATTTGGCTGAATAAGTTTTTCTGGTGGAAGGCCTGCGTGCTTCCAGTAAGATCTCTTGAACTTCTTTGGAGAGAGAGATATGGGGAGAAGTCATGGAACCCTAGAAGCTGTCAGTTGCAATGTTTGCAGGTTGGGATGAACAGTCCTGTAATTGTGCTAAGTTATAAGCAGAGGCCACTGAGGCAGGGGCCACGGCTTGGTGCGAGTTATGCTCCTTAGTAATGGATACCAGTGCTGTCTTGGCCAGTCTGGAGCTATCAAAATGCCTTTCGGTTGTTCTGCTTTGATCTTCAGTAACACCTTGGTCATTAATGGTAGAGGTGGGAATGCATAGATTGTTAGAGAATTCCAGCTGAAGGAGAGAGCATCCATTCTCCAGGCTTGAGGATGGCATGTCCTTGAGCAGAACTTCTTCAGATGATGATTGAGGTGCGAGGCAAAGAGATCTATGTCCGGCCTTCCCTATGCACGAGTTATTTGTGAAAAAATGTCTGGATGCAACATCCATTCGTGCGGGTCCATAATGTTTCTGCTTAGACTGTCCGCCAGAACATTGTCCTTGCCTGGAACAAACTGGGATTGCAACTGTATGTTCAGTTTCAGGGACTTTTCCCAAAGAGTCGTTAGTCTGCAGAGGGGGTAAGAATGGGTGCCTCCCTGTTTATGTACCACATAACAGTGGTGTTGTCTGTCTTTATTAGCAGATGCCCTTGCTGAAGAAATTTTCCGAAGGCCTCAATTGCATGAATCACTGCCAACATCTCTTTTTGATTGATGTGCAGATGCAATTCCCGGGGAGCCCATTGCCCTTGAATGCATCTGCCCTCCATGTGCGCCCCCCCATCCATGATCTGAGGCGTCTGTTGTAATGGTTTGGCTTGCTTGAGGTTTGTTGAAAGACATGCCTTTGTTTAGCTGGCTTGCTTGTGCCCACCACAAAAATTCCTTTTGTAGACATGGAATGAGTGGAATAATTGCTTCTAAGTTGTGGCTGTGTTGACACCATAGACATTTTAGGTACCATTGTAGTTTTCTCATGTGTAGTCTTGCCAGCGGAATCAGAAGAATGCAAGATGCCATGAAACCCAGGGCCTGCAGGATTTTCCTTGCAGTCATCTGGGTGTGCTTTGCTAGGCTTTTGAAGTAATCTGGTAGTTGTTCTTGTTTTTATTCTGTGAGGAAAGCCATTTGTGAGTTTGTGTCCAGTTTGGCTCCTAGAAAAATTATTTGTTGGGATGGCAGTAGTCTTGATTTTTGAATGTTGACTGTGTATCCCAAAGCCTGCAGTAAGTGAATGACATAGTCCAAGTTTCTTATCAAGGCTCGCTTGCTGTCCGCTTGTATAAGGCAGTCGTCGAGGTAAGGGTATATTTGTATCCCCTGAAGTCTGCAACGTGCAATTACTGATGCCAGGCATTTCGTGAATACTCTGGGCGCAGCAGATAAGCCAAAAGGCAATGCTGAGAATTGATAATGCTCTGACCCTGCAAGAAATCTGAGGTATCTTCTGCAGCTGTGTCTGATTGTGACATGCAGGTATGCTTCCTTGAGGTCCAGAGTAACCAGCCAAGACCCCTTCCCCAGCATGGGAAGAAGTTGCTGTAACGTCAGCATTTTGAATTTTGGCACAATGAGAAAAGTGTTTAGAGCAGACAAGTCCAGTATAGTTCTCCATTGCTGGACAAGTCCAGTATAGGTCTCCATTGCTTTTGTTTTCTTGGAACAAGGAACAGTCTTGAGTAGAATCCCTGGCCTTGTTCCTGAGGAGGAACCTTTTCTATTGCTTTGATTTGTAGCAGCTTTGAAACTTGTACGAGTGCCTCTGCCCTTTGATTTTGTGGCAGGTTTGGCATGCCTTGTCTTGTTGGTAAGGTATGGAAGTGGAACCTGTAGCCTTTGTCTATTATGTCCAAAATCCATTTGTCCTTTGTTAAAACGTGCCAATTTTTTGAAAATAAAGATAATTTTTCACCTAAAGGTGCTTCTCTTTGAGCCTTGGTCGGCAGTGTCAAAGTCAAGTCATTGTGATTGTCCCTGTGGAGCAGTAGAAGTCCCTGCGCCACTTCTCTGATTAGTTGGCTGCCATTGGCGGCCCCTGTAGGAGCTTCGGTATTGCCCTCGAGCACGCCTGTTCTTTCCCCTTTGGAACTTGTCAGTGTCTGGAAAGGACCAATTCTTCGAAGGCCAATTCCTACTGAACCTTGGTGGCTGAACCTGGAGGAAATCGTTGACTGTTTGTACTGATTTAGCCTTTTCCTCAATTGATTTCAACACACCCTGTGCAGTAGCACCAAATAGCTTGTGTTTTTCCAGAGGTGCATCTAGAAGCTTTACTTTAACATGATCTGGCAATGTCTGTTCTTTCAACCAAGCATGTCTACGTATGACGGCCCCTGTCATAGCTGCCCTACATGAAGCTTCCAGTGCATCATTACCACACTGAAGAAAATGATTGCTAACCTGCTGAGTATTATGAACCAAATCCTGCAAAGCCTTTCTATCTAAAGGCTCAGAAGAGGCTAACTTTTTCTGCAAATCATCCATCAAGAAATCCTGATACTGAAACATATGAAAAAGACAGTTAAGTGCCCTCATGGCAAGGGTGGTTGAGGTATAAACTTTTTTACCCCACCTCTCCAGGGACCTAGATTCCCTGTCTGCGGGCAAAGGATTTTTGGCCATGGAAGTGGCCACTCCTTTGGGCCCCTGAGAAATAGTTTCTAGATAAACAGAGTGGGCCTTAAAGAGATGTTTATGAGTTTCAGGAACCCTGTATATCTGTCTGGCTTGACAGGAGCAGGAGGGAGAGAATCAGGAGAAGTACTGGAGTCTGAGTACACATCATCCAATACATCTAACACTGGTGGAATAGCTAAAGGCCTGTGCTGGGGTAACTTAAGGAAAGTCCGAAGCCTTTTCCTGGAGTCGGAGAAATCCTGGCCCTGCCACTGAAAATGCTCTCATGGAGTGGAGAATTTCCCCGAAAGAAATATCCTCAGGAGGAGAGGCATAGGGAATGGATTCATCAGCATCAGAATCCTCATAGGCCGGGAAGGATTCTTCCTGGGAATCTGAATGGCCCGACTCACCAGAGGCTTCATCTGAGGAAAGGGTATCTGCCTTCTCAACCCTAGGCCTTTTGTCTGAAGGCGGCTGAGAACCTCTGTCTGGATGAGCCCGAGAGCCCCTGATTAAAGAAATTAGATCTGCAGCTAAAGTCATGATCTGTTTATCAGAAGTGGAACCCTGTGAAAAAGATTTAGGAGGGTGAGACTTAGCCTGGCTGGCAGCCTTAGCACGTGTGTAGGCCTTGGACAGACACAGGAGGCCTAGCTGCCCCACGTGCTGGAGTAACTTTGTCCACCGGTATGGTTTCAGGCAATTCTTGGGCTTCGGTTTCAGGAGGAAAATCAACAACCGGCACCGGGGTAGCCTCCGGGACCGAAGTGTGCGGTAAAGCGGTGTCGTCGGCCTGGAGCGGTTGAATTACTGCCTCCGAAGAGACCGATGCACTCGCGGTAGGCTTTAACTTGGTGTCGGTGGAAGTCGCGGGCCGCGAATGTCGGTCCCGGTCCTTCCGTTTTTTGGAAATATGTGCTGTCGGTAGTTCCGACGGCATGATATAGGAGCAATTTTCCCAAAAAAAATCTTCAGCAAATTCTGCCCGGTGCCTAAGTGTGCGCTTATTGAAGCAAGCACAGGCAGCACAGGCCGAGACGTCGTGGTCAGGGCCGAGGCAGGGAAGGCAGTAAGAATGGAAGTCCTTATGAGGTATTTGTTTACCACAAGACAAGCAATTATTAACTTTTGCAGTTTTGTCTGACATCGGCTGAGGCAAGAAAAGGTTCCCCAACGGGGTACTTAGCTTTTTGATGACTTTGGTATCTGAAAACACAGGAGCTGGCCGACCAGCACTTGCTAACTGCTTATGCTTCGGGCACCGCGCGGCAAGAAAGACTGAAGATGGCGTCGGCTGATGCTTTTATACCCCAGCCGCTCTGATGTCAGGGAAGAGGCGACATCAGCCGACGCCGGACCCAGACTTTGGAATCCGGCCGACCGAAGGGCTGCCTGAGGCAGGACAACCCATATGTCAGGACTGCAGTTGCATTCTTGAAGGACATCTGACAGTTTAATGCCCTCATGGTTAAAGTGGCCGAGGTGTACACCTTTTCCCCCCACCTTTCTAAAGCTCTGGAATCTCTCTCTGAAGGTAATGGGTTTTTAGCAGTAGAGGCCTTAATTCCATTGGGACCCTGTGAAATAGTTTCTGGGTCAGCAGTATGGCTTTTGTATAGGAACTGGTGTGAATCAGGAACCCGGTAATACCCGTCTGGTTTAACAGGAGCTGGAGGTAAAGAATCTTGATTAAGGCTGGCTTCTGTGTACACATCATCCAATATATCTAAAACAGGAGGGATAGCCAGGGGCCTATGCTGGGGAAGCAAGAGAAAATCCCTGAGCCTTTTCTTGGAATCCGAGTAATCTTGGCCTTCCCAGTGAAAGTGTTCCCTCAATGTATGTAGGGTGTCCCCAAAAGAGTAGTCCTCGGGGGGGGGGGGGGCTGAGGGAATAGACTCCTCTGCATCAGAGTCTTCAAAAAGGAGAATAGGCATAGTCCTGGTCCTCAGAATGTTCAGAGGCAATAGAGGCTTGATCTGAGGAAGGGTAGTCTTCCTCTAATCTGGGCCTTTTGTCCAAGGGGGGTTGAGAACCCCTGATAAGAGTAATCAAATCCTCAGCAATTTTGAGCATCTGTTTTTTAGGCATGGGGCCTTGAGAGGGGGTCTGAGGTCCCTGTTTTTTGGTTTTCGTGGCCGCTTTAGATTTAGTGAAAGCTTTAACAGAGAAGGAGGAAGGAGGCCTGTCTAAACTCTGAGTTTCCCCGCCAAGAGTGGCGTCGGTATCTGTAGTAGGAATGGGGACAGAGGAGCCTGCGACCTCGGGTACTGAAGACACCGGTAATGTTGTGTCATCGGTACTCAGGGGCTGCGTAGGCACCTCGCTGAGAACCGGTAGTTGGCCTTAGCGTGGGGTCAGTAGTCAGTGCGGACCTCGTATGTCGGTCCTTATCTTTGCGTCTTTTACTCAAAACTGGAGTCGGAGTATCCGACGACATAATTAAATTTTTTACCAAAATAGTGAAGGGCGAACTCCGCCCGGCGCTTAGTGCGCTTGATGAATCTAGCACAAAAACGGCAGGCCGAGACGTCATGGTCTGGGCCTAAGCAAGGTATACAGAAAGAGTGGAAATCCTTATGCGGTATTTGCTTCCCACATGAAATGCAATTATTAACTTTGTCGGACATCGGTCTGAGGCAAGAAAAGTTTCCCCAACGGGGTACTTAGCTTTCAAGACGACTTCGGCTGAAATATTTTCGTAAATCTCAGGAGCTGGCCGACCGGCACTTGCGAACTGCTTCTGCTGCAGGCACCGCGCGGCAAGAAAGACTGGAGAAGATGGTGTCAGCTGCCTCTTTTATACCCCGGCCGCACTGACGTCAGGGAAGAAGCGATGACAACCAACGCCGGACCTAGACTTTGGAATTCGGCCGACCGAGGACCCGCCTGACGGCAGGATAACCCATCTGTAATGACTGCAGCTGCATGCACGATGAACACTGGGGATTTAGCTTAGAAACTAAAGTCAGACAATAAAAAGCGATGCCATCCAAACTACCCCAGAAGTAATATTTGATATTAATTTAAGAACTCGGAGAGAGAGGGCATTTTGTATTTGTCTCTGACCTGACAGCATCAGCTGGGAAACAGCAACTCACCACTTCTGCCTGCATGTTGTTCTGTAAGTTTTAGGGCACTGATTCAGAGATGGGGAGTGCGTTTCCTCCTTGCTTATGTACCACACATGTCACAAAAGAAATTACTGCCAACTCACCTGCCCTGGATCAACTTATCCACACACACCCAGGGGCAACAATATCCTAGACCTAGTTTTAGCAACATGAGTGACTGATGTTCCACACCTGAAGTCAACTCCTCGTTGGGCAGATCTGACCATAAGCTAATCACCCTAGATATCCCCATCCTGCCCCCAGCCCCCATTAAGGAAACCACAGTAAAAAATGTCTCCAAAGCCGACTTCATGTTTCTTAAGACAGAAGTCACCCATGCAGATGGACAATACAGTTACGACTGCTGAATCCTACACAAATGCACTCTATAAGCACTTACACAAGTGCATGGATCGTGCTATCCCAAACAGAACCAAGATGCTATCCTCCAAAAAAAAGGAAGTCAATCTGGTGGTCCCCTGCCATAAACAAACTCGACAACAAAAGAAAGAAACTGTTGCAAAAGACAGTAAAATCCCATGAGTGGAGGAGCTCCCATGTCAGCTTCAGTAAGAAGCTAAGATCCCTTACAAGATCCTCCAAAGCTAGCTACGAAAACAAAATTGTCACAGATTCTAAGGATGACCACAAAGCATTCTATAGCTAGGTCTATAATCTCAATGGCAACACTCAGATCTGCTCTGAGCTACAGCACAACGGCACAAAAATTACAGAACCAACTGATATTGCCAACATCCTGGCAGATAGGTTCAGTGCTAACTTTACCCCTCTCTCACCCCCTAAAGGGCCCATATCTATACAGGAAGAATGCAGAGCCCCTGTAATCACGACTACACAGGTAAAAGCTGCATTCTCTAAAGCCAAAAACACAGCATCCATGGGACCAGACATTCCAGGCTGCGTTTTACATGAACTTCAGAACAAACTGGCTTCCCAACTAAGCCCATGTTCAATCACTGCCTCATGTCAGGCTTTATGCCCACTGATTGGCGCATAGCAACAGTTATCCCACTTCACAAAGGGGGAGCCACCACTGATAACGGGAACTATCGCCCTATTAGCCTGACTAGCTTGGTCTGTAAAGCCATAGAAGGTATCATCATGGAATTCATAAACAAAGACATTAGTAACCTCCAAACTCTGGACCCCGCCCAGTTTGGGTTTGTGAAAGGCAGATCATGGCTCCTGAACCTGACTGACTTCTTTGAGGTAGTCATCAAAGCTGTAGATGAGGGTAAGGTGGTTCACACAGCCTACCTTGACCTCGCAAGGCTTTCAACACCATCCCCCATTCTGGAATTATAGCTAAACTCAGTAAACTAGGTATAAATCCCTACATCACAAGATGGGTTGCCAACTGGCTTCACTGACAGAACCCACACTGTAAAAGTTGCAGACTCCAAATATGACTTCAAACCAGTGACAAGTGGAGTGCCACATGGTTCAGTCCTGGGACCTCTCCTGTTTGGTATCTACTTCTCTGAAGTACAGGCTAACACAGAAGGCCTTTGGCTAATGAAGTTCGCAGATTACTGCAAACTAGG
The DNA here is from genome assembly GCF_019279795.1 of Protopterus annectens. Classification (NCBI taxonomy): domain Eukaryota; kingdom Metazoa; phylum Chordata; order Ceratodontiformes; family Protopteridae; genus Protopterus; species Protopterus annectens. The sequence goes on along the minus strand of NC_056725.1, from coordinate 1,376,971,664 downwards.
AGCCATAGTTGAGTCCCCAAATGATGTGGACATCCTACAGAAGGGTCTCACTGAGACAGATGCCTGGTATCAGAGCCATGACCTCAAGCTCAATGCCAAAAAGTGCAATCATCCCCTATGGTAAAAACTATGTACCCATGAACTACCACATAGGTGGCAGTCTACTTAATGCTGAATGTGTGATAAGAGACCTTGGGACCCAGGTGGAAAGTAAAGTAGTCACTCCTTTGATAAACACATTGCCACGGTAGTTGGGAAATCCTTCTATGTGGCACACCTCATCACAAAACTGTTCTCATCCAGGAAAAAAAAAGAGGTTATTGTTCCACTCTACTCAACACTCATCAGACCCATTATAGAATACAATGCCCCTTTTGGAATGTACCTCACAAGTCATCTGCAGCAGCTGAAAAGGCCACAGAAGTACCTCACAAAGAAGATTACTGGCCTCAAACAGATGCCCTACACTGACAGTCTCAAAAAACTCCTAACTTTACTCCGAAGCATATCGCCTACTCAGAGGTGATCTCTGCTCAACATATAAAGCTACGTCAAACCCAGAGCTGTTGGACATACTACACCTAAAGAAATCCCAATCTCTCCGAGCTACATGCTCTAGGGACCTAAACCTTGTCACCACAATAAACAGGACTTCCCATATTCTGGAACAATCTACCCATTTATGTCAAGCAAAGGTCCTCATTAGCACTCTTCAAAATCTTGATGAGTGGATGGGAAACAGAAAATACACCCCGGGGATCACTTCTCTGGCTCTGCTCGACAGGGGCACAGGAAAATAACTTCCTTGGATGGCATAAGCCAGGGAACCTTGTTGGCTAGGCTTACTTAGGCCCTTGGGCCGATAGCCTAGTACCTACCTATAAACCTATAGAAATATAGTAAAGTATAGCTTAAATGTTTTCTCTATTCATTTGAGACTGTCCTGCAATGCTGTCTTAAATATTTCCTGTGATTTTGAACTCAGATGTAACCGATTACTACCGAGTATAGTCATTCTTTTATTATTAAATATATTTAAACCTATCTTTGTGGCTGATATTTATGATACATATTTAAGCTCCGAGAGTACTTGCATATTTATTTGATGACAATGTGGTCCACTACTAATAGCCTTGTCTCTTGGTCAAAACTACCATTTGGATTAATAGTAACATTACACAGTAGGACTGGACACCCGTTAAGGGCCTTAAAAGTAGCTGATAAGGGGTTCTGGTAGCAGTGGTAACTTCTTTACAGTCTGAGCAGAAGGGGGCATATCTAGTAAATCTGTGCCAGCCTTACCCATGTGTGTGTGTGTGTGTGTGTGTGTGTGTGTGTGTGTGTGTGTGTGTATATAAAACAAATCTCAAAGATTATGTGTCCTAACTATTTGGGCAGGGACACGAAGCAGTGGTTGGAGTGTTGGAGGATATGGCTTGAACCCTGGCTAAGGACTCAGCTCTATAGCTGTGCCAGTGGGGAGTCTTATTGGGGATCTGGAAAAAGAGGGAGAAACCAGCCTCAGACTGACTGTGGTCTGTGTGTGCTCTTAAGCGAAATTGCACTTTACTGTGTGTGTACTAGTCATCCTCCCAGTGTGCATGTTCATGAGGATTGAGGCTCCTTGATTACTGGGCCAATGTTGGGGCATCACAACATAACTGTGTTGCTGTCTATTATGGTATTCAGCAACTTAAATTTACAGACCGTCTTGAAGATTTTCAAAACCTGAAGTACTGCCATTATCTCTTTTATATTTATGCGCAGTTTTGTCTCTGTGGGACTTCAGTTGCCTTGTACTTTGAAGATTAAAGGCAAGTGCACCCCATGCCATGCCCAAGCCATCAGTAGCCAAGGTCTGGTTTGGAGAGAGGTCCGACAGCCATGCCCTCTTTATTTTATGCCTGTTGTATGCACCATGCACCATTTTATCTATCTTTTTACACAGGGCAGGACTGGGATGGTGTACCTCACATAGTGACACTCCTGGACCCAGGTATTGTGTAGGAACCAAAGAAGTTTCTTCCCATGCAACCTGCCAAGTGGCACTGACTATGCTGCATACTGCATGGTCGAGAATGCTGAGAAATTCCCTGGCTGTTAACACCATAAACTTTTGTTGAGCTATTGTCCAAGAAGGCATTCAGAAAAATCACTGTACTGGCTTGGTACACTGGACTTCTGCTTAATTAGAGAAAAACCTAGCCTGTTGGCATAGAGTATATTTCTGTACCCTTTGCATCCTTCTCCTGACTTTTTGCCTGGATCAAACAGTTGCCCAGGTAAGGATAGATGAGAATGCCCTTGTCTTGCAGTTAGCCATCACTGGAAGTACACATTTTGCAGCACTCTGGACAGAATATTTCCTTGCTCTTTGGATTGGCTAAACTGATATTGGCAAACCCCACTAGAAACATGGTACATTACATGGAGATTCACTGTCATGAGTAGGGGGTCTCAGATTCCAGCAGGGACAAGGCCTGTAAAATCAACTTCTTGTATCTGGGAATGTTTAAGAATGCTATTAGCCTTAGTAAGTCCAGACTGGGTCTGCAGTAAAATCCTTTAGCCTCTTGCCCTGGCAAACAAGTGTTTTTGTTTCTTGTAGTCAGATTTCTGGTAAGAGCAGAAAGTAGGTGCACCTTGGTATTTTGGAACAGATCAAAGTCCTCTTTTGCTTTTGGTTTGCATCCATAATGCAATCTGCATCCTCTGGGGACAGTCTGCAAGACACACAGCTCTGTAATTATACTTGTCCAATTCCAGTAGGAGGAGGACAATTGGTTACCTATCACTGAACAATGAGGGTGGGGGTCTGGGAGGTAAAGGGCTGGGGTTGGGGGGGGGGATTTAAGAGAAGGGAGAAGGCTAGTACCATCACATCTGATAACTAATAAGGACCACAAGATGTCCCTCTGCCTTTCTGCTGTTTTCTTTTTGTGTGGCATTTTTAACTTGTAGGTGCTTGCCTTTTCCTTGTCTCCATCATCCAAAAAGCCCTTGCTGAGAGGAGTGATTTCTGTTATAGTTTGGAAGTTAACTTGGAAACAACAGAATGAAATGTGTAACGGTTTAAAAAAAAAAACAAAAAAAAAAAAAAAAAAACAAAACAAAAAAAAAAAAAAAACATTGTAACAAAGGGAAGATAAACACATTGTAAAACGGAGATCTAAAAAGCAAGTGCTTATTCAAAGTGGAAATACGCTGCTGTGCCTTCGCACCCCCTGAGACAAACTGGGTCCTTTGCCAAAAATGACTCCTGATAGCTGCACCAGTTCTGGATGCTGCATTCACAGCATCATATCTCCATTTTATGGCATACTTATCCAGCTATAAAACGGCCTGTAATTGTCTGATCCTAGTTAATTTCAGTTCCATATTGCAGTCTCCCACAACTTTCCAAGAGTCACTTGATGACATTCCTTGGATATTTTAGAAAGTGGGTCTGAACATTCAAGTCCCTTAAAGGTCAGGGTTGAAGTGTACACTCCCCCCCCCCCCCCCCAACCAACCATGGATATGGTGTCAGCTTTCGGTCATTGGGAAGAGTATCCTGCTGTGGAGCCAGTCTACTTCCTTTAGCAGTTTTTAGGGACATTATCTGGAGCTGCAATGGGATTGTTATACAGAACCCTTTAAAATCTGTCAGGTCTCTTGGAACAGGAATCTGGCTCCAAGGACGCTACTTGAAATCATCAAAAGGGTTTCAAAGGCTAAAAGGATAATCATTAGCCAGAAGGTTGTGGTAATTTTCTAGAGATTCAAAAGCTTTCCGAAATTGCCATTTGAAGTGCTCTCATTTTTGTCTGTGTGTCCCCAAATGATCTTTCCTCTGGTGGGAATTGGAAGCCAGTGCCACAACTATATTTGTTTAGATCAAGATGGCAGAAAATATTTTTGGATGCGAGGAGTAAACGCATATGGATATTCTGAATCTGGCTGCAGCCTACACAGAAAATGGACAAAACCCCAAGTCAACTTAGCCCAGTGCTGGAGGGAGGCTGTTTGGAGCCATGGGAGAAGACCCAGCAAGGTGTAGTTATACAGATAAAAGGCACCTTAGGAACAGGTGCCAGCATCCCTTCTGAAATGAAGGCTACTGGGGATTTGTGAATCTCATAGGAGGTGGTAGGGGTGGCATTCCTTGACTCTGACTTGATGACGTGGAGGGCCTCTTCAACAATCACTGCGGTGATGACAAATATCTTCTTTGATCATCGACTAGCATTTCAAAGCACAAGTCAATGGGTTGTCATCCACTGAGGAGTAGAGGACCTGATCTTTAGCATATTCTAGTGCACCACTGGCCACAGGAATGATATAGGGGCAACTCCGGAGGCATGGGCAATAACAAGCATTAGGGCCAAGGGCTATTTGAGTGCGTCAATGACTCGGCACCCTCAGACCTAGGGGTATTTGATGAACTTCAAAGTTCAAAGGTTTTCTTCTCTCTGTGGATAAGCTTCTCTTTTCTTAAGATGGACATCCAGTCCTTTCAAGTGAGAGAAGGCAGATTATTTTAAGGGCTGTAAGTCTCTTTTTGGCCTGATACACCTGGAGGGCTTCTTAGCTTCTCTTTAAAGTCTTTGATACCACAGCTAGCCACACATCCGCTGAACCTATCCAGAACATGTGGTAGACACAGTAGCCTTTAGGTGGTATTTAGCACTTACAAAGATAATGGTAGCTTTCTCAGGAGAAAACAGTCCACACCACCATGTTTGGCAGTCAGTTTCCTGGACATTTGCTCACAATCTTTTATCAGAAAGTTAAAAAACAAAAAGGATTCCCAATGGAGTAGTTACCTCTCAGTGCTCCTCTGTCTTAGGCCTGGACGGATATTGGTCTGCACTGCATTCTTTAACAATTAAGTCAGATGCAGCAAGAACTAATGATGATTCAGTAAGATGCCAGCTATACACAAGACAGAAAGATACTTGAAATAAAACAATGTCAGCTCAGGTTTGGAAGTCAGGACAGATGTTGGATTCAGCCAGCAGCAGAGATTTATATAAAATTAAGACTGCAAAAATAATGCACAAAGAGCATACCTTTGTAATGCCTGTACATCTTCTGCGCTTGGCATTCACACTACTGATCTAACTTTTTTCTGCACCAGGTTTTAGACCTTCTGAGGAAGAATAATGCCAATATATTTCAGACTTATCACTCTTATTTGACATTTGTTCTTATTCATCTTTAAGTCATGCTGTCTTATTTTATCTACCAACTTCCAAACATCAGTTATTTATCCAACAACTCTCTGAAATACCTTTGGTGATTAAACACAAAAGGGTAAATCTAAGGAATCTGTACATTCATAATGGAGTTTACTTATTCACGTTTACTTACCAGAAACCCACATTTGTATTTAGAACTCAAAAATCTTAGTGTCCAACATTCTTGAGAACATTTCAGTTGTAAGCAACACACAATATTCTTTTAAATCACATTATTTTGATCAGTACAAATGTGACTTCGGTCTTGCTTAATAACACAACCATATAAAAATATCTAGGCAACTAATACTGTGTGGCCTTTCATTTTATTGTTAATTTGTTTTGCAATTTCTAGTTTTTTTACAAGTCTAGTGGCCTGAATTATATGCTTCTATATTGAGCCATCGAATTAAAATGTCAGTGAACGTTAAACACTGAATGTGAAAATTATCAGGTCTTTGACAATAATACCACCAAATAGTCATAGCTAGCCAACATTCTGAATGGCTTTCATAAAAACACCTTTTCAAGGAGTGGGCTCTGCCCCCCCAACTATATATACCAACTCCGATATCGCACTACAGTGGGGAATAGGCCATATCAATAAAAGGGTTTGTTTAGCTTACCTAATGCATCACTGTACTTCCTGGTTGTTGGCCAACTATGAACATTCAATGGTATTATTTTTGAAGATAAGCTTTTTTGGTAATTTCCACATTCGGTGTTTAACATTCGAGGATTAGCCATTCATTGAAATTTTAATTCGATAGCCAAACATAGACCTGAACGACAGGGATAATTTAAGTGCTATCTACTGAAGAAGAATTTTGCATAAATTATTTTTACACTCACACCAGTAGTTTTTGACCAAGTGGCTCCACCACGTTAGAACAATATATGAACAGCATCCTAATCACTCTCTAGTCAGTAGCTCCCTCTCTACATAAAGCAGATTACCTCATTAAACCCTTTTAAGCGCAACCTGGATAACTGGATGGGGAACAGAAAATACATCCCTGGGATTCCAGTGTGTCCCTGCTGGACAGTGGCATAGGGTGCTGACTTGCTGGAACATGGGCTAAATTCTTGGCTGGGCATGTAAGGGCCTCAGGGCCAATAGCCTAGTAAATTCCTATGATTCTACGATCTAGTAATCTTAGTACTTTGAACTCTGCATCATTGTCTAGTTTAAATTCAACAGTCTGCTTATTAATTCTCGGCATCCTTGCCAACAAACTTTTTGACTTGGAATTCTTGTTCTTTTCAGATTTCGCTGCATCAAGTATTTGCATTTACACAATACCAAAAAGACCTGCTTGTGGATATGGTTCATTTTTATATTTCATTTCAATGTGTAAATTCTTCTACATTTGTACTTTCTTTTCCATATCATTAAAAATATCTTTCTCTAACACAGACTATACAGACCTGATGTAGGACAACTCTTTCTGTAATACTTAAAGCCACACTTTGGCAAGAGACTTGAACTAAAACTGCACATTGTTTACACTGGCCTTTGTTTCTGTTCATAGGTAGGTACTAGGCTAGCCACCCTAGGGCCTATACAAGCCTATCCAAAAAGATACCCTGGCTTTCGCCATCCAAGAAAATTATTTTCCTGTGCCCCTGTCAAACAGAGCCACAAAGGTGATCCCTGGGGTGAATTTCCCATTTCCCATCCAATCAAGATTTCCAAGAAAATTATTTTCCTGTGCCCGTGTCAAACAGAGCCACAGAGGTGATCCCTGGGGTGAATTTCCCATTTCCCATCCAATCAAGATTTGTTTTGAAGAGTGCTAATGAGGAGCTTTGTTGCTACAGATAGGTAGTTTGTTCCAGAGTATGGGAAGTCTCTGGAGCAGCAATCTATCCCTCCAGCATGTTCTGTTTATTATGGTGACAAGGTTTATGTCCCTAGAACATGTAGCTTGCAGGGATTGGGATTTCATTAAGTGGAGCATATCCAACAGCTCTGGGTTTGACATAGCTTTGCATGTTAGGCAGAGATCGCCTCTGAGTAGGCGATATGCGATGGAGTAAAGCTGGAGTTTTTTTAGACTGTCTGCGTAGGGCATCTGTTTGAGGCCAGTAATCCTCTTTGTGAGGTATTTCTGTGGCCTTTCCAGATGTCTTGTGAAGTACATACCAAAAGGGGCATTGTACTCTATTAATGGGTCTAATGAGCGACGAGTAGAAGGAACAATGACCTCTTTTTTCCTAGATGAGAAACCTTTTGAGATGAGGTGTGCCATGTAGAAGGATTGCCTGACTACTGTGGTGATGTGATCATCAAAGGAGAGACTACTGTCCATCTATGTCCCAAGGTCTCTTATTACACTTTCGGTGTTAAGCAGACTACCACCTATGTGGTAGCTAGACTACCACCTATGTGGTAGCTAGACTACCACCTATGTGGTAGCTAGACTACCACCTATGTGGTAGCTAGACTACCACCTATGTGGTAGCTAGACTACCACCATGTGGTAGCTAGACTACCACCTATGTGGTAGCTAGACTACCACCTATGTGGTAGCTAGACTACCACCTATGTGGTAGCTAGACTACCACCTATGTGGTAGCTAGACTACCACCTATGTGGTAGCTAGACTACCACCTATGTGGTAGCTAGACTACCACCTATGTGGTAGCTAGACTACCACCTATGTGGTAGCTAGACTACCACCTATGTGGTAGCTAGACTACCACCTATGTGGTAGCTCATGGGTACAGAGTTGTACGAAAGGGGAAGATAATGTACTTTTTGGCATTGTGCTTGAGGCCATGGCTTTGACACCAGGCATCTGTCTCAGTGGGGCCCTTTTGTAGGATGTCCACATCATTAGGAGTTTCAATTATGGCTCCTAGTTTGCAGTCATCTGTGAACTTCGTTAGCCTGTACTTCAGAAAAGTAGATACCAAACAGGAGAGGACCCTGTGGTACTACACTTGTCACTGGTCTGAAGTCGGATTTGGAGTCTGCTACTTTCACAGTGTGGGTTCTGTCAGTGAGCCAGTTAGCAACCCATCTTGTGACATAGGGATTTATACCTAGTTTAGTGAGTTTATCTATGATTCCAGAGTGGGGGATGGAGTCAAAATCCTTGGCGAGATCTAAATAGGCTGTGTGAACCACCTTACCCTCGTCTACTGCTTTGGTGACTGCTTCAAAGAAGTCAATCAGGTTTAGGAGACATGATCTGCCTTTTACAAACCCTAACTGGGTGGGATCAGAGTTTTGAGATTACCAATGTCTTTGTTTATAAGTTCCATGATGATGCATTCCATGGCCTTGCAGACCAGGCTCGTTAGGCTAATGGTGTGGTAGTTCCCAGGGTCCGTGGTGTCACTGTGCACCATTCAATGGGCACAAAGCCTGAGGTGAGGCTATGACTGAACATAACACACACACACACATAGAGATTATATATATATATATATATATATATATATATACATATATATATATACATACACACATATATATACACATTATATATAAATATACACACACACACATTATATATATATATATATATATATATATATATATATATATATATATATATATATATATATATATATATATATATATATATATATATATATATATATATATATATATATATATATATATATATGTATGTATGTATGTATGTATGATCAGCCTAGGGCACCTCTACGACAGTTCTCTACTCCAGCAAGAAAGTGATCCCTTTCTCAGCAAGTCCCAAGTCTGCATTGTCAGGAAGACATGGTGGCTCATCCCATGTGGTCAACCCAGGGCATCACTATCACCCAGCCCCAGTGGCAGGCTGCTACAGAGGCTGCCATTGAGACGGCTTTGAAGAGGCAGCTAGGTCCATATCGACATCTCCTGTAGTGGGTGCAAGACTATCTGGGTCCAATCACAGAGTCCCTGGAGGTCACCCCCTCTATATGAGGGGCTACCTATCAGACACTTGGGCAAAAGTCTCACTGAGGGTCTTCAGGCCAGTATCGTGGTTTTGACAGTCCCATGTTCACCCACCCTCACAATCTGTGCACTGACTTTGTTGCTTCATACTCTTTCGTGTTGCCCCACATCCTCCAATTCATCATTTGTCTATCCTCCGTCTGCATTTTCTTGCCTTTGTTATTGTGTGTGCGCACTGACCTGCCATGCACATCTTGGTCAAAGCAATTTAATTTTGATTTTAATATGTTAATATAATGACCATTAAAGGCTTTGGGATAAGTAACTATATTTTACATGCATTAGCACGTCGGCTTTGAAGACATTTACTCCAGTTGTTGTGCAGGGAAACCAGAGTATAAAATAAGTGAGAAAAATAATTACATTTTGTTGCACAACATCACCATCTAGTGGTGATGTTACATTAATGATATGCTGAGAAAATCAAATAGTCTGAAATTGCAAGTGCATTTTTAACTAAAGGATTTTCTGGAAAGCCCATTAAGTCTTTTGGGAGGAAGAAGCAAATATTTTCACACATCTGCTAGCTACATTACTAAAGGAACAGCCTTGTAGGTGCTCAGTGTATCACTTTTTAGTATGGGCTAAATTCTCCTCATGGTTTCTTTCCTGCAGATATTAAGAAAAACAGTCTCCTTACCAAATTGCAAAGTGGGAGCCCATGCTTAAGCCATCACTTTATGACCCTGCATTGTATGTTTTTGCCGCAGATAAGCAACAGCACTTTTGTAGCCTCCTTTTACTTGCATGTACCTTTATACGTTTAAAAGTCAGTGCCCCACAAGGATATTTAATACTGCTTGCGTTTTATTATTGATTTTGTTATGTGATTACTTGAAATGTTACTATAATATCAGATCTGTTAGTTGATTATAATGGATAAAAAAGATTGTATAATATACCCAAACCTACTAACTAACTTCTGCTACCCTCTCTAATGCATTTAATTTTAAGCAGAGCAGTACTGAAAATACATCTTCATTACGGTCTTCCTCACATGAATAAACTTGGACTTTGGAGATTTTGCACTGAACAATCTTATTTACATGATGCACAGTTTTAATGGGAAATCTCCAAATTTGAGACAAGTATATTCACTGACTTTGTTGCGCAGCCGTTATTGGATATTACGTGAAATTTGCTTTTGTTTTATGTTATTTCAGGCCTTTTCTGCTTCTCCTCTCTCACCCCCAAAAGAATTACATGAATTCAGCTCATTACCATAACAGGCCTTTTCTGCTTCTCCTCTCTCACCCCCCCCCAAAAGAATTACATTAATTCAGCTCATTACCATGACACAAATACATGTTGTAAACTACTTAATTGCTTATTCCTTGTGTCTGTTATTCTAATGAAACACTACTTTAAGTCATATGCATACATCTCCCAAAGTTTACAATAAAGTACTCATGCACACTAACAGAAAATTTCATTAAAGTATTGTTATTTAAAATCAACTTATAGTAGCGGATCATTTATTTTAGTCCCTTCATGTAATACTGGGCATAAGAGAACAAGCTTTAACTGGAATACCTTGAAAACAAATCTGCAGTGACTAGTTCTGCAGCGCACAAGGATAAAGCTCTGACTGTAAACCACATGACCAGAAATTAAACCGTTACCCAGGCACTGGGGGGGGGGGGGGGGCATATATGGAAAATGAAGTGGACAGTTGCCACTAGTTCACTGGGGTGGAGGTCGAAGAAAGAAACTCATCCCACTGCATGTTGGATACGTTAGCGACTGCTGAAGCATGTAGCATTAAAGTAGAGATGCCGGCATCACCAAACTGCACTTTCTACAATAACTGCATGAAAGCGTGCACGAGACATTGGGACAACATTATGGAGTATGCAGACAGACTGCAATTGGGGGGAGGGGGGCACACTAGGGATTTCAAGAAAAAATCCTTTACCCATTATACCATGGGTCATGTGACCCCAAGGGACGAAAATCTTGCAGTGTATGTAGTTCTCTGGGTTGGGATAAATAAAGGTCCCCACTGCTCTTTGAGAAGCAGGTGTACTGAGAACATGAATGGGTTCAAGACTCACTGGAGAAAGTTGGTGATTAACATGCATGGAGGGAAAAGTAGTACTATGCAAAAATATCCAACTGCTCAGATCTAAGTAGTACTATGCAAAAAAATCCAACTGCTCAGAAATGCAAGATCCTCTGACTGGTGTAGCCGAATTGTGTTAGTATCAATAATTAAGTTGATCTGACCAAAACAAGTATAACACAATAACCCGGAAATACTACATTTTACACAATATAGCTTAAAGGCTTCTCTTATCCTTCATGGCTCACCCCCTCTATCATACCCTTCAATATAACCAACCAAGTTCTCAAATACGCAAGAGGGTTGCATTCTTTAGTTTGAATGCACAGAATGTCGACAGTTGTTTTTGCTGTCACAGATAGTCAAGTATGCTGGTGGTCAGTTGTAGGAGTTATCCACACAGCAAAGTTGAGCTTTGCTTTCAGTGAGGAAATGTGTCATAGTTGTAAATGTGTGTGTATATCTGTGTAAGTGAAATGATTCATGATTAGGGTTACAGAAGGCGATAGATTTGTTGTACATGTTTGGTGCTGTCTGTCTGTACTGGAGTGGCTTCTTTAATGGTATTAATGGTACTGTTATCAAAAGGATTTTTAGTAACTTAGTGTAGGGTTGGGATTAAGAACAGGGGACAGTGTTATTGTCAGCATGGGGTCCAACTCTGCCCCATAATCTCAACCCTAGACATCGTTACTAAAATCTTTCTCTTAATAATATCACTATTCAGACAAACTGTGTCTGACATGTTGGTGGTCTTTTTTTTTTTTTTTTTTACTGGAAAAGGAGGCCATTTCCTTCTTCAGTTTTCTTTTGGTTATTTAAATATTGGGAAGTGTGCTGATGACATGGTACAGATATCAACACAATGCGAGTCAACACTTCTGCACATCAAGACTTTGTAGTATACTCAGAGGAGAGAGAAAGAGTGTGTGTGGGAGTGTGTGTGTGTGTGTGTGTGTGTGTGAGTGAAAGAGCGAGTGAAAAAGAGCGAGTGAAAAAGAGCGAGAGTGTGAAAGATAGCGAGAGTGTGAAAGATAGCGAGAGTGTGAAAGAGCGAGTGAAAGATAGCGAGAGTGTGAAAGAGCGAGTGAAAGATAGCGAGAGAGTGTGAAAGAGCGAGTGAAAAAGAGCGAGAGAGTGTGAAAGAGCGAGTGAAAAAGAGCGAGAGAGTGTGAAAGAGCGAGTGAAAAAGAGCGAGAGAGTGTGAAAGAGCGAGTGAAAAAGAGCGGGAGTGTGAAAGAGCGAGTGAAAAAGAGCGGGAGTGTGAAAGCGAGTGAAAAAGAGCGAGAGTGTGAAAGAGCGAGTGAAAGAGCGAGCGAGAGCGAGTGAAAAAGAGCGAGTGAAAAAGAGCGAGCGAAAAAGAGCGAGCGAAAAAGAGTGAGCGAGAGCGAGTGAAAAAGAGTGAGCGAGAGCGAGTGAAAAAGAGTGAGCGAGAGCGAGTGAAAAAGAGCGAGTGAGAGCGAGTGAGAGTCGTGCTACTAACCAAAAATCTGTATCCAAACTCTCTCCTCTTAATAGTAAACAACCACAGTTACACTACATCTAAGTAGAGTCTTTGTCGGATTCTTCTTGGAAAGCCATTATAATCTGGGAAACCTATACATCTGTCAGCCTCAATTCATACCCTCAGAAGTATAAAACAATGACCATCACTTCTCAAATTAATGTATTATTGTAGAGGACTGCAAACATTGTCACGGCAACTCTCAAAAATCAGCTTCACAATCTACCAACAATGTCATTAAAATATTTTCCCACCCCTTGACATTGCCGACTCACCAGAAAACACACACTGGTTGAGCTGCCTAACAGTTTCGGTGTGTGGAAGGTTCCCTGAAGCTTTGGAAGCTGGTAGCATACAACTTATATAAGCCTTGAGAGAACATTGCTATGAACAAAAATCAATGTGCACACTCCCAGCATACAAGCCACACCAAAAACAAGTGGGGAGGGTGGCGGGTGGGTAGCGGCTACTGCAGCAGTTATCATTCGGACATCTACTGTTATGGTAAGTTTGCTTACACAACTATACTGTGTTCATCATCTTGATCACTGCTCCAGTAGTCTTGGCTACATGGGTACATTACCTAGCTAAGTACATTTGGGAGGAGAAAACAGAGGAGTCCAAGAGACCTGAAGAATGGTCCTAGCAAAGCCTGATCTGGACTTAGGGAATCAAACTTACAGCATTTTGTAAAATTATGTACAGAGGACCAAGTAGCAGCTTCTAGAACACTTCTAGAATCCAACACCTTCCAAAAAGACATAAAGGAAGCCAAGGCCCTGGTAAACTAGGCCTTAATTCTGCCTGGAACTGTTTTGTTATGGTGAGTAGAGCAGGTAATAACCTTAGATAATCATTTGGAAATTGTCCCTTCTGCCTACCTTCACAAGAAATGAACAATTGAGCTGAAGATCTGAAAGATTTAGTTCTGTCAAGATAGTACCAGAGCTATCTGTGCACATTCAAGGTATGGAAAATCCTATCTCATTTTCAGATTCAGTAAAGAAAACAGGGCTTAAAGTAAAGTGATCACACTTTAGATGTAAAAGAAGAAATACTTCTTAAAGAAACCCTGCCCCTATGAGAAATGAAACAGGGCTGACTCATCATAACAGCTTGCAATTCAGATACCCATCTTGCAGAGGTCAGAGCAATCAGTAAAAAGTACAGTTGTGTACACTTACCATAAATGTAGATGAGTGTATTCACTGTTGCAGTCCTCACATATGGGTTATCTGGCTCCCCGGTAGCCTTCAGATGGCCTGAATACCAGAGCCCTTGGTATATGATGTCGCCTGCCACCGGTTGTAAAACTGTTGTCAGAACGTCAGGTATAAAGAGAGGAAGCGGGCGCCATTTCCTCAGTTTTTCTTGCCTTAACTGTTAGAAGCCACCAAAAGAAGGCTAACCCAGGAAGGTAGCCCCCTGGACAAGTCATACAAAAAGTATAAATAGTCCATGCCTTAGGAAAAAAAGGGGGAATGGAGAGTGGGAAACCAGGACTGCAACAGTGAATACACTAACATCTACATTTATGGTAAGTGTACAGAACTGTACTAAGTTCTTCGTGTTTCACTGTTGCAGTCCTCACATACAGGTCAACTCCCAAAGCCCAGGAAAAAGACAAAGGCTGGAGGAAGGATTACAGATTAAGGGTTGATAAGAAGACCCTGCAAAACTGCAGTGGCAAAACCAGCCCTGGATTTAGAAAACAAAGATAGATTGTAATGCTTTGTAAAAGTAGGGACAGAAGACCAAGTAGCGGCTTCTAGAATGTCCTTAGTAGGCACACCTCTCAGAAAGGCTGCAAAGGTAGAGGCTGCTCTAGAAGAATGGGTCCCAATACCCTGAGGGGGAACCTTCCCATGCTGCAGGTAACAAAAGTGAATACAATGAGCAATACATTTGGAGATGGTTTGTTTTGAAATAGCTTTACCCAGAGTCCCAGGAGCAAAACTAACCAACAACGGTTCAGAGCGCAGAATCCTTTCCCCTTTATTTTGAGGGTTGTTGAAAAATGTAGGCAGGTGAATAGACTGGTCAAGGGTTAAAGTACCTTGGACATGGAGGGATTAGTTCTCAGAGAAACTCAATCTGAGTGAAAAATAATGCAAGGTTCTACTGCCATTAAGGCTTGCAGCTCAGATACGCTTCTAGCTGAAGTAATAGCTAAAAGGAAAGCAGTCTTCCAGGATAGAAACTTCAAATCTGCAGAGGCAGCTGGTTCAAAGGTAGGCAGAGTAAGTTTTTCCAGGACAAAATTAAGATCCCAAGCAGGAGTAGGAGCTCTTCTGGGTATTGGGTTCTGGTATTCCGGCCGACTGAGGGCTACCGGGAGCCGGATAACCCATATGTGAGGACTGCAACAGTGAAACACGAAGAGCATCTGTTTTATATGTTAAGAACCTCAGGTCAGCCTGGCTCAAATGGAGCAAGTGGTAGCTTCTCTACCAAAAAAATTAAGATCCTGAGGGGCCGCTGTTTTTCTTGGAGACCTCTTATACAAGACCCCCTTTCAAAAACATTCGGACATGAGACTGCACTGAAAAAGGAGGACCTATGGGTAGACATGCTGAAATGGCTGAGAAATGATCCTTAGTAGAGGAATAAAGAAGGCCAAAGGACAGTAACTCACACAAATACTGTAAAACCAGAGAAACAGCCCTGAATGGGTGCTGGTTATGTTGTTGGCACCAACTAGAAAATCCTTCCTATTTGCTAATACATGATTTTCTAGTACCCAGCTTTCTTGCCCCTATCACTGCCTACTGTACGCCTTCAGTAAACAGGTGCCCAAAAGGAATCAAGTCCATATCACCCAGGCAGTCAATTAAAGTTGAGTGATGTTGGGGTATATCAAACACCCATGTTCGTGTGAGTAGATCCAGTCAGCAAGGAAGCTTGTGGTAATTGCACTGACCATTTCAAAAAGAAAGAAAGAATAGTTGTGCAAGAACTTACCATAACCTTAGATGTCCTTCACTTCAATGTTGCAGTTTCATAACAGTTGGGAGGTGGCTGTCTGCAGCACCGGACATCTGGCCAGTATACTAAAGTCTTAGGATAAGGGGCAAGTGCGACGTTGCATGCCAGAACCATAAACAGACATCGGCTATAAAAGTGACCTATGCACGTACCCAAGCCAGAACTGATTGCAGCATACAATAGCACCCCTGGGATACAAGAAGAAAAGGAAGTTTTTCAGACCCACATATACCACCAGTCAAGGAGGTAAGTATATTACAGTGGTATGTAGCAGTTGTTGCTGTGCCCTGTTTGGATGTAAGAAAGCAAGGGAAATCCCACACAAGAAAGGATAAACAAATGAAAGAGGGGGTAGGTGGGGGATGACGACTGAATACTGCAACATAGAACAGAAGGACAGCTAAGGTTATGGTAAGTTCTTACACAACTATTCTATGTCCTATTCTCATGTTGCAGTATTCAGAACAATAGGGAGAGTACCAAAGCTTTAGGTAGGAGCCTGGGAGGCGGGGTTGATGAGACCCTGTAAAATTGACCTTGCAAACCCAGCTCTGGCTCTAGAAATCAAATCTAGTTTGTAATGCTTGGTAAAAGTATGTACAGAAGACAGAGTAGCCATCTCCAGAATGGAAGCGTAGTAAACATCCCTAAAAAGGCTGTTGATGAAGCAGCTGCCCTAGTAGAGTGAGCTCTCACATTAGAATTCAATTCCTTTCCATGAAAGGAATAGCAAAAAAGAGATTGCCTTAGAAATCCATGAGGCAATTGTTTGTTTTGACACTGCTTTCCCCAAGGCATTAGGGTGAAAGGAGACAAAAAGCTGGTCAGACTTTCTAATGGATTTGGTCTTGTCCAGGTAATATTTTAGTAGTCTATGAACAAACAAGGAATGCAAAGCTCTTTGAGGAGTTTTGAGGTTGAAGGAAGAAAACAGGCAGATTTAATGGTCTGATTCAAGGACAGCTCACTAACCACCTTAGGCATGAAAGAAGGATTAGTCCTGAGGAAGACCCTGTCTCTATGGAAGATAAGTAAGAAGGAGTAGCCATAACGGCTTGGATTTCTGAGACCCTCCTGGCGGATGTAAGGAACACCAGCAGTACTGTTTTCCGATTACAGTTTCAGTGATGCTGAGTGACCTGGTTCAAATGGAGGTAGTGTGAGTTTTTCAAGCACAAAATTAAGATCCCATGATGGAAGTACAGGTTTACGTGGGGGGCTGATATGAAGAACCCCTTTTAAGAAGAGTTTTATGTCCAACCTGGATGCCAAAGGAAGGAAGGCAGAGATGGCTGACAAAGGCACTTTTACAGAAGACTATGTTAGTCCTGAATGTAGAAGCTCACACAAGAAAGAAAGGACCATGGGTACTGGAACAACAGAAGGGTCATGTTTGTTCTTGAGACACCCACCACCTGGAGAATACTTTCCATTTTGATACATAATTTCTCCTGGTACTAGGTTTCCTGGCCTCCTGCAGGACATTGAATACGTCCTCCGAATACAGGTGTCTGAAGGGGATCAAAATTCTATCACCCAAAGAGTCAGTTTGAGGTTGAGCACCTGAGGGTGGTGGATGACGGACCGCCTGTCTTGTGCGAGTAGGTCGAATCGGTGAGGTAACCTATTGTGATTGCCCTTGGCTAATGGGTCTAGTAGGGGAAACCAATGCTGTCTTGGCCAAAAGGCAGTCACCAGCAGGATTTTTTGTTTGTCCCACTGGATCTTCAGAAGGACTTTTAGAATCAGTGTGAAGGGGGGGGGGGGCATAAATGGACATCCCGCCCAAGAAAAAGAGAAGGCGTCCACCTTCCAAGCCTATGGATGTGTTTCTGATGCAAAACAGAGGCATCTGTCTGTTCTGGGAGGAGGCAAACAGATCTACTTGAGGAATACCCCGCCTGTGAATAATACCAAAGAACACCTCCCTGTGAAGCATTCGTTCGTGACAGGGTGCTGAGGGCGTCTCCCATCACATTCTCTGCTGAAGTTATGTACACAGCTTGCAGGTGAATGAGTAGTTTTGCTGCTAGGAACCAAATATGAATTGCCAAGGTGAAAAGTGGACAGGACCTTGTCCCTCCCTACTTGTTGATATACCACAGGACAGTCATATTGTCTGCGACTACCTTCAAGGTGTCTGGTAGGAGAATTTGTTGGAATGTTTGAAGTGCCAAGAGAAGGGCCCTCAGTTCTTTGATACTGATGTAATCCCTTTGTTTCTGGGTGGACCACTCTTCCCTGAACATTGTTCTGGTTGTTGGCGATTTCCAGAACTGCTCCCCAACCCAGATTTGATGCATTTGTGTAGAGCTGTTGTGAGGATCTGCAAGGGTATTCCCTGATTGAAGTTGATGGATGAACTCCACCATTCCAACTCTTTTTTCAAGCAAGGGAGAAGAGGGAGGGAAACATCTAAAAGGAGAGGAAGGGAAACATCTAAAAGGATGGGAGTGTTGGTTCCACAGATTCTTCAAGACGCACTGGAACTTTCTCATATGCAGCATTGCAAAGGGAAGCATAGGAATCAAAGATGGCATGTGGCCTAGGACCCTCATAAATTCCTTGGCTAAGATGGTCTGGAGGAAAAGAAGAGTTTGGAAGTAATAGGTGAGGGCTTCCACCTTCTGGCAGGGGATGAAGACTGCCATCTTGTCTGTTCTTATTCTATACCTTAAGAAAACAAGATCTTGAATAGGTGTCATTTGTGATATTTGTTTATTCACTGTGAACTCTAAGTCTGCCAAGGTTTGGTAAAGGGAGTGGCAGTCCTGCTGTAGGATTAACAGGTCCTCTAGGTATGGATATATTTGTATGCCCTGCATTCTGCAGTGGGCAATAACTGGAGCTAGACACTTTGTGAACACACTTGGAGCTGTAGAGAGCCCAAATGGCAATGCAAAAAACTGAATATGTAAGGAAGCTACTGAGAAGTGTAGGAATTCCCCGTAGCTGGGGTGAATGGGGATATGAAGGCAGGCATCTCTCTGAACCAGGGATACCATGAAGGCTTGGTTGGGGACAAGGGATAAGAGATGATGCAAGGTGAGCATCTGGAAGTTAGGCACCTTGAGAAATAGATTGAGGATAGACAGATCCAGAATTGATCTAAGGAGGACCATCCTTTCTTGAGACCAAAAACATCCTGGAGTAAAATCTGATCTGGAGGGACTTTTTCTATTGTGCCCTGAGCTAGGAGCTGATCCAAAATTGGAGGAAAGAGGTGAAGCTGGCTTGAAGGGGGCTGAGGTATCCCCTGGAAGGGAGGAACTGTCCACCAAGTCATAAAATAATCTCTTTGGATGATGGAAAAGACCCAAGCCTCTCGGGTGATCTTCCACCAGAAGGTTAGGGAAAGGGTGAGGCGATGGGACAGGGGGGTGGAAGTGAGTAAAGGGTTTGAGTCACTGTGGAGGAGCTCTGTCAAGGTCAGGCTGCCTTTGAAAGGGAGTAGGGTTGAGGAAGAAGAGGGTCTAGGAGTGATTTGCTTCCCAGGGTGTCTCCGGCCATTAAATTGTGGAGCAGTAGAGTGAGAAGACTGCCTCCTTACAAAACTGGTCCTTTGTGGGTAGTTTCTGTGGTATTTACGAATGGACGAAACTAGCAAATGTTTTAAATTTTGCAACTCCTTGCCCTTTTTTTGGAGAGATTTAATTAGCTCTGCTGAAGCAGTGCCAAAAAAGGGCACTATTATCAAGTAGTGCATCCAGTAATTTGGCTTGTACATCCAATGGGTAGGGGCTGGAGTCTCACCCAGGAGTACCTTCTCAGGAACTTGATGATGCTTCTACAGCATCATAACCGCACTTGATGGACTGCTTGGTCACCTGAGAAGCTTTACAGAGCAGGGTAGAAAGCTTGAGACTTAGGAGGAAAATCTGGCACATCTGGCATTAATGCAGAGGCCTTGGACAGGGTATCTAGAAAGTACAGTTGTGTACCTACCATAAATGTAGATGTTAGAGTGTATTCACTGTTGCAGTCATTACACTTGGGTTATCCTGCTGGCAGGCTACTCGCAGTCGGCCAGAATTCCAAAGTCTAGGTCTGGCATCGGTTGCTGTCGCCTCTTCCCCAACATCAGTGCACCAGGGGTATACAGGATGCAGCCGACGCCATTTTCTTCAGTTTTTCTTGCCCCAGATGACAGGTGCCCCGAAACAGGAAGACATGCATGTACTAAAAATAAACATTACCTTCATCTACAAGCAAATACACCACAAAGGTTGTATAAAATAGAGAAATATAGAAAAGTCCCAGCAAAGAAATGGGGGATGGTGGGTGGGTAACCTGGACTGCAACAGTGAATACACTCGAACATCTACATTTATGGTAGGTACACAACTGTACTATGTTCGTGTTTCACTGTTGCAGTCATTACACTTGGGTTGAATCCCAAAGCTGAGGTTGGGTGGCTGGGCCTAAATAGGATTAGGAGAGGCTACAAGGCCCTGCAGAACTGCAGTGGCAAAGCCTGCACTGGATTTAGAGTAGAGAGAGGTAAGTGGTAGTGCTTGGTGAAAGTGTGCACTGAACTCCAGGTTGCAGCCTCTAAAATGTCTTTGGTTGGTACTCCTCTGAGGAAGGCTGCTGAAGTGGCTGCTGCTCTGGTTGAATGTGGCCTAATGCCCTTAGGCACTGGCTTGCCATATTGTGAATAGCAGAAACGAATGCAGTGCCCTATCCATTTTGAAATAAGTCTGTTTTGAGATGGGCTTTCCTTGTGATCCAGCAGCATAAGCTACAAAACAGTTGATCAGTTTTTCTGAAAGCTTTTGTTTTGTCCAAACAGAAGCATAGCTGTCTGTGTATGTCCAAAGCATGCAGAAGTCTCTCCCTTTATTCTGGGGATTTGGATAAAATGTTGGCAAATAAATGGTTTGGTTAAGAGCCACACTGGATACTACCTTTGGCATAAATGTTGGGTTTGTCCTTAGAGAAACCCTGTCCTGATGAAAAATGATTAAAGGTTCCACTGCCATCAATGCCTGTAACTCCGAGACTCTTCTTGCTGAAGTTATTGCTAGGAGCAGAGCAGTTTTCCATTATAAGAATTTTATATCAGCTGTATTGGCTGGCTCAAAAGGAGGCAGTGTGAGCTTTTCTAAAACAAAAGTGAGGTCCCATGTAGGTATCGGTGCTCTCCTTGGGGGTCTTATGTTTTTTGCCCCTCTGAGGTACTGTCTTAGTAGTGGATGAGAGAAAATTGGAGATTCCGTATTGTAATGAGCTGAAATGGCAGAGGCATGGATCTTAATTGATGAGAAGGATAGGCCTTTGTCCAGCATCTCAGTTAGGCATTGTAAAATCTGATGTATATTTGGAACAAGTGGTTCGAGCCCTTGTGCCTGGTTCCAAGCACAGAATCTCTTTCATTTTTCTGCATAAGATTTCCTAGTGCTGGGCCTCCTGGCTTCTAAAATGACATCCATAACAGCTTTAGAGACAGGTGTGGTCTGAGTGGCTATATTATCTGCCATGCAGCCAGATTTAAGATTCTGAGTTGACTGCAGAATCTGATTGTTTTGTTGAGTCAGAAGATGAGGAATTTGAGGTAAAGCCCAGGCTGGGCCTTGAGACAAGCTCTTTAGGATTGGGTACCAGTGCTGGCGTGGCCAGTCTGGGGCAAATCAGAATCATTTTTGGCTTCTCTCGTCTGACTTTTAGGAGTACCTTGGGAAGAAGAGGCAGTGGAGGAAAGGCATAAACTGTCAGTGTTTTCCAGCTGAATGATAGAACATCCACTTTCCATGCTTGTGAGTGATAAGTTCTTGTGCAGAATCTCTGTAGTTGGCAGTTGTGAGGGGAGTCAAAAAGATCTATGTCTGGGCGTCCCCATTTCCGTGTTATCATGATGAAGACCTGTGGATTTAGTTTCCATTCGTGAGGATCCATGAGATTTCTGCTTAGTTCGTCTGCCAGAGTATTTTTCTTTCCTGGCAGGAATTGTGCCTGCAGATGTACTTGACAGGTCAGTG
Source organism: Protopterus annectens (assembly GCF_019279795.1). Taxonomy (NCBI): domain Eukaryota; kingdom Metazoa; phylum Chordata; order Ceratodontiformes; family Protopteridae; genus Protopterus; species Protopterus annectens. Next base: position 1,376,949,943 of record NC_056725.1, on the reverse strand, counting down.
CTGTGTTCCACAAAGTCATGGCTTGCCTGCAGAGGGGGTAGGAATGTGTGCCCCCTTGCTTGTTTATAAACCACATAACTGTGGTATTGTCCGTCTTTAGTAATAGTTGTCCTGGATGTAGTAGATCCTTGAAGGCTGTCAGGGCATGCTGTACAGCTAGCATCTCTTTTTGATTGATGTGAAGATGCATTTGTTCCTTGGGCCACGTGCCCTGTATACATTTTCCTGCCATGTGTGCCCCCCAGGCATAATCCGATGCATCTGTTGTTATTGCCTGGCTGTGGGTAAGGTGAAAGGCTGTCCCTTGTTGTGGTGACAGGCCAGGGCCCACCATCGAAACTCTTGTTGCAGGCAGGGAATAAGAGATATTATTGTTTCCAGGCTGTGGCAATGTTTGAGTCCACACACTTTTTAGATACCACTGTAGTTTCCTCGTATGCAGTCTTGCATATGGAATTAGTAGAATGCAGGATGCCATGAAGCCCAGAGCCTGCAGAATTTTTCTTGCAGGGAGCTGGGTCTTTGTTGCCATCATTTGAAAGTAACGAGTCAGTTGCCTTTGCTTGTCTGGCGTGAGATAAGCCATCTGGGCAGTTGTATTGAAGCTTGCACCCAGGAATATTATCTCTTGAGAGGGCACTAGTTTTGACTTTGTTTCGTTTACTGTGTACCCTAGGCAAATTAGTCATCTTTTTACAAATGCCAGATGATTTAGTAGAATGTCCTTGCTCTCTGCTTGAATAAGGCAGTCGTCCAAGTAGGGATATATTTGAATTCCTTTTTGTCTGCAAAATGCAATTACTGGTGCCAGGCATTTTGTGAAGACCCTGGGCGCAGTAGATAAGCCAAAGGGCAGTGCAGAGAATTGGTAATGCATTGAGCCAGCTATGAATCTGAAGTATCTTCTGCAAGATTGTCTGATTGGGACATGCAGGTATGCCTCCTTGAGGTCCAAAGTAACTAGCCAAGCCTTCTTGCCCAACATGGGTAGAAGTTGCTGCAGTGTTAACATTTTGAATTTCGGAACATCCAGGAAAGTATTTAGGATTGACAGGTCCAGTACTGGTCTCCAGGCTTTGTCCTTTCTGGGTACTAGGAAAAGTCTTGAGTAAAATCCTTGTCCCTGTTCTTGCTGTGGTACTCTTTGAATAGCTCTCATGTCCATGAGAGCAGAAATTTGTTTTTGTGCCTCTGCCCATTGGTTTTGTTGCAGGTCTGGCATACCTTTTGATTTTGGAAGGGTGTGAAAGTGGAACCTGTAACCCTGAAAAACAATATTCAGTACCCATTTGTCCTGGGTGATCATGTGCCAATTTTGTGAGAAAAGTGCCAGCTTTCCCCCTAAGGGTGCTGCCAAAAGGTAAGTGCTTGGCATTTGTAGAGGGAAGTCATTGGGACTGTTTCCTGTAAGGTTGTGATTTGTCTTCTCCTCCTTTGGGGACTGAAGCTCCCCATTGTTTAGGTATGTACGAGCCTTGGGGCTGAGATCTGCCTCTTGAGCGTCTGTATCTGCCTCTTTGTGGCCTGTCTGACACCGGAAAGGACCAATTTTTAGAAGGCCAGTTTCTGCTAAATCTAGGTGGCTGAACCTGTAAGAAATCCTTTACCGTCTGCATTGATTTTGCTTTATCCCCCATTTTCTTTAACACCTCTTCTGCCTTAACACCAAACAAAGTATCATGCTGTAGTGGAGTATCCAATAACTTTACTTTAACATGATCAGGTAAACTTTGTTCTTTTAACCAAGCATGCCTTCGAATGACAGAGCCTGTAACTGTGGCTCTGCAAGAAGCCTCTAATGAATCAAAACCACATTGCAGAGTATGCTTTCCCACTTGTTCAGCTGCATGCAATAAATCCTGCATTTCCTTATTGTCAGGACATTCTGAGTTTGTAAGCATTTTCTGTTTTAACAAAGACATTAGATATTGTTGATATTTAAGCATGTGAAACTGGCAGTTTAAAGCCCTTACAGCTAAAGTAGAAGAAGTGTAAACTCCCCCCCCTCCATCTATCCAGAGCTCTGGAATCCCTATCAGAGGGGAAAGGGTTTTTTGCAGTGGAAGCCTTAACCCCTTTGGGACCTTGAGAAATTGTTTCTGGGTCAGCAGCAGGGTTTTTATAAAGAAATTTAGTCTGGGACCCTGTAGTACCTGTCAGGCTTGACTGTTGCAGGGGGTAAAGAATCAGGAGACAAACTGGATTCAGAGAAATCATCATCAACAACATCAAGCACAGGGGGGATAGCCAGGGGCCTGTGCTGAGGCAATAAAAGGAAGTCTCTGAGCCTTTTCTTGGATTCTGAATAATCCTGGCTCTCACAGTGGAAATGCTCCCTCATGGTGTGCAAGGCTTCCCCAAAAGAGTAATCCTCAGGTGGAGAGTCTGAAGGTATAGATTCTTCTGCATCAGAGTCCTCATAGGGAGGGAGAGAATAACCCTGATCTGAAGAGGAATCAGAGGAAATAGAAACCTGGTCAGAGGAGTCATAGTCAGTGTCTTGCCTAGGCCTTTTATCAGGAGAGGGATGGGAACCCCTGATCAAAGTAATTAGGTCCTCGGCCATTTTAAGCATCTGTTTCTTTGGCATGGATGACTGTCCATGAGAATGCTGTACTGGTTTCCTTGTCTTTAATGGTATATTTGACTTTGCCTTGGCTGCTGTAGTGGACTTAATAGTAAGTTGTGAAGGTCTGAAAACACCCTCAGAAGCCGATGCCTGCTCAGCGGCTCCGGACCCATCTGAGGGAATAGTTTCCGCAGGCCCAATACCTTGAGTTTCCAGAGGCCTAGGTGTCTGCACGTGGGAGTCGGATGCGGCCTGTGGCTCTGAGGTACCGGGTGTCAGGGTCTGCAAAAGCACCTCACTGAGAACCGGCGAACTGGCGACTGGCCTAGAAGAGGCTTCGTAGTCGGTTTTGGACCTCTGATGCCTGTCCTTTTCTTTGTCTTTACGTTTGTTTATGAATTCCAGTCATCGGTTGTTCCGACGGCATTATGTAGTTAAATCTTCGGTCAAAGTAATGTAAAGCAAAATCAAACAGATGCTTAATAGTGCGTTGGTTGAATCTAGCACAAAACAGACAACTAGTAACGTCGTGGTCAGGGCCTAGGCAAGGAATACAGTAAGAGTGAAAATCCTTATGAGGTATTTGCTTCCCACAAGAAATACAATTGTTAACTTTTACTGACATCGGTCTGGAGCAAAAAAAAAGTTTCCCCAATGGGGTACTTGGCTTTATTGAAGACTTTGGTTCTGAAATTCGATTTCAAAAATCTCAAGGAGTCGGCTGACCGGCACTTGCGAGCTGCTTTTGATTCTGGCACCTCGCGGCAAGAAAGACGGAAGAAAATGGTGTCAGCTGCATCTTTTATATCCCTGGTGCACGGACGTCAGGGAAGAGGCAACAGCAACCGACGCCGGACTTAGACTTTGGAATTCTGGCCGACTGCGGGTAGCCTGCCAGCAGGATAACCCAAGTGTAATGACTGCAACAGTGAAACACGATGAACATCAAACCTAGCCATGTGGGTTTGATAATTAATGGCTCCAATGGCTAGTGTGGAAGTAGTATAAAATTTTCTTCCTCTGTCTATCCATGAATTTGCTATCCTTATCTGTAGGGAATACAGAAGTAGAAGGCAGCTGTCTGGAGGATTTATCTGCTGACACAGCAATGACTGCTGGGTGTGCAGGTGGGTTCTTGAACAGGAATTGTGCATCCTGCGGGACCTTGTAAAACCTATAGGACACTTAGAAGCTCGGGGTTGAGAATCTGGGACCTGAGATGCAGCCTGAAAGGCATCATGAAAAGCTGGAAGCAGAGGAAGAACTGCAGATGGGGAAGGCTGGTCCATCTGTAGGAGTTCAAAATACCCGTTTTTAGTCTCAGAAACATCCGAGACCTGCCATTTAAAATACTCTCTCATAACTCTCTCATAAGTGTAATGGTGTCTCCAAAGGAGAATTCTTCCCAGTAGAATCAGGACCAATACGGTCTTCCTCCTCAGGAATAGCAAAGTCCTTGGGAGACTCAATTTGGGAACAGTTAAGTCAGGGATTCATCAGAAGAAAGTTCTTCCTCTGACTCCTCCAAGGCCTGCACAGGCAGTAGGGCTGGTTGGGGCAGCTGAGACTAAAGGGCCTGGGAGGCTATGAAGTAGTTCTGGGAAAAGGTTTCCCATCCAGGTACTGGTTCTGTAGCTGTGTTTTTCTTTTTGTTTCCTCTTAAGAGAAATAGTTGGTTTTGGAGCAGACGCCAGGGTGGATGGTAAGGAGGTAGAAGGCCTGCCCCTCTGATACCACGAAGCATGGTTCACCCTCGTCATCAGGGCCTGATGGCTGATCAACCTCAGCGGACGTACTCTGGGTTTCAGCTCAACCAGCTTCTACCACGGTTCCAGCAGTGAAACCAATGTCTGATGGGACCCTGGGCTAACACCTGACTCGAGAATCTCACAGGACTCCGGAGGTGCAGCATGGGCATCAGGCCCAACTTTTTTGGCCTTCTTCTGAGGCGGCTCCTCAGAGGTACCTACCCCACTCTCTAAGTATAACTTTAAAGCAGCCAAGCGGCTACATAAAGGACTGGAAGATGTCGCAAGACTTGTAGTCTTGGCCTTCCCCTAAACAAAACAAACACTGATCGTGCATGTCTATGTGGAATTTGTCTTCCACAATCACACCTTCCCTTCCCAGCTGACATGTAAATCTAGAAATCAAGAAGGAATATAATCAAAAAACCCAAAAGGGTACTTATCTGTAGTGGTCAGCCAAATTCAAACAGATTCCCGGAGCTGGCAATCGGAGGTCCGTAGATCATTGCGGCAGAAAAGTTCCGAGTTGGGTGCGTGCAGACATCACTTTTGTAGCAGATGTCGGTTTATGGCTCTAACATCCATCATCATATGTATCCCTTATCCTAAGGCCTTGGTATACTGGCCGGATGTCCAGTGCTGCAGGCAGCCACCTCCCAACGGTTATGAATACTGCAACATGAGAATAGAAGGACATCCATGGTTGCTTGGGCAAGAAAAGAGAGTCGCCACAATGATCTCAGGAGACTCCTTCTGAATCTTCATAAGTACCCTTAATATTAATGAAAAATGTGGAAAAGTATACAGGAACATTTCTGTCCAATGAAAAGAAAGGTAGTTGTCTTCCAGGCCTTTTTTGTGGTGTCCTGGAACAGAATCTTGCCAGTTGATTGTTCAGAGAAGAGGCAAAGAGGTCTACTTGAGGAACTCCCCAAAGATGGATCAAATCTTGAACAACCCCCCAGATCTAGTTTCCATTTGTGAGGGTCTGCTTTTGTCGTGCTCAGTTTGTTTCACGGTTTTGCACTAATGGAAAGTACGATACCAATACAGCAAGACTGTGCGGTAAAACCTATATCTTATGCTAACATGGCTAGTTTGCATATGGGATAAGAAGGTCTGGCTCCCCCCTGCCTGTTTATGTACCACATCACCGTGGTATTGTCTGTAACAATCTGAAGTGGCCGTGGGGACCAGACGTGATTCAAAGAGTTGAGCTCCTTGATAAGGCAAGCATGTTTATATTTAAGTGCTTGGTCTGTATTTGTCCCAAATACCCTGCACTTTTATCTTCCTTGACAATACTTCTCAAGCAACGTTTGAGGCATCTGTGGTGACTGCTCTGGAACAAGAGGGGAGAAGAGAGACCTGGAATTTGAAAAGATAATGGGTGTTGGTGCTGGGACCAAAAAGACTTCAGATACCATTGTACCTTTCTCATGTGGAGTCTTGCCAGAGGCATCATGAGAATCAGACACCATGAGACCCAGAATCATGGAGATCGTCCTTAAAATTGACAGTATGAGTGGAAAATCCCCAATATAGATGTATAAAACCATAAGAAACTCGCCTCTGGGTGAATAGGAAAGTACAGTTGTTTACACTTACCATAAATGTAGATGTTAAGAGTGTATTCACTGTTGCAGTCATCACCTGTGGGTTATCCCTGCTGTGGTAGCCCTCGGCCGGCCCGAATACCAGAGTCATTTTTTTTTGCGTCGGCTGCCATCGCCTATAGTCTGATATCAGGTAGTCAGTGCTATAAAGCAAGGCAGCCGACATCATTACATCAGTTTTTCTTGCCGTAATCCGTCAGAAGCACAAGGAAATGAGGAAAGGTGGTCCTGGTGGCTAAAAGCCATCGTGGGAAGCTTACGTCTCCTTAGGGGAAGATGCTATAAGGGGGATGGAGGAAAGGAAACCAGGAATGCAACAGCGAATACACTCAAACATCTACATTTATGTTAAGTGTACACAAAGTACAGTTGTGTACACTCAGCATAAATGTAGATGTTAGAGTGTATTCACTGTTGCAGTCATCACACTTGGGTTATCTGCCTGCAGGTAGCCCTCAGTCAGCCCAAATACCAGTGTCTTGGGATTTCTGACTCGAATGCTGTCGCCTCTTCCATGACGTCAGGTTGTCAGGGGTATAAAACATGCAGCCAGTGCCATTACATCAGTTTTTCTTGCTCCAGATGTCAGAAGCCCCCAAATGTGCAACACCTCCAGTAAAAAGTAAATACCCCTGCCATAAAAAATGGCCATAAAGAGTATAGGTAGAAAGGATAGAGAAAGCCAAGGGGCTGGAGGGAGGGAAACCAGGACTGCAACAGTGAATACACTCAACATCTACATTTATGGTAAGTGTACACAACTGTACTATGTATTTTTCTCCCCAAACTTATCAATTGTTTTAACATCCTTGTTGGAATGGGAAAGGCTGGAATTTAAAAAATGCTTTGCAGCAGCTAGATTAGTTAAAGCAACAGCTGCTAGGTCAGGTATGGGATGAGCAGATGAAAGACTGAGTAACTTCATAAAGCTGCTTTATTAGGTGCAGCAGGATGGCTGTCAGGGAAACCACAGGCTGTGACAAACACTTAACAGCACTAGGGGTGGGAAGAAGTTCTGGGAATTCTAACTTATAACAGCTCATAGTAATTTCTGAGGTACTTGGAAACCTCAGTGTCATCCCACTGAATATACTGGCACATTATGGAAACAGTCTCAGAGAAAGAGAATCCCTGGCAGGGAGACTCAGACAACATGCTCTTTCCAAAGTCTGAATCAGTATTCTAAGCAGAAAAACCTGTGTGTTCCATCATGTTCTTCTCCAGATTCAAATTTCTTAAATATCTTCAGGAAAAGACAAATCTCTCTTTCCTTTACTGGAAACCACCTGATAAGCAGGGTCAACAGCCTTTATAAGATCCTAAGCCAGACTTAATAAACTACTCCTGTCCAGTGAAACTGGGGCAGGAAGTGATAAAGGTTTAGTTTTCAGTTTCTTTTTTTTTTTTGTTTTTACAGGAAAGTTGGGACAAATGGGATTAATGCTAGTAACAACTTCCCAGGGATGGGCACAACATTCTGACTAAGCAATGGCACCTTCCCTGCCCCTTCATCAAGACATACAAAACTGGTTCTCCCTTTTCCACCTAGGGGACTCCAACAGCAGAAAACATGGTCAACTCCTGGTCCATTTTAGTTGCATGAACACCGCCAGATGGATACAGGGAAAAACATAAGTGGCCTGAGGAACCAGCTTTAGCTACAATAGTCACCCAGCTGATGCAGTTGCTAGCGTGATGTGATAGCAAAGGCTGTTATGGGTTTTTTTGGGTGGTTGGAAGTAGTACTGACTGTTGGATCAATACTTTATTCCATGTCAAGTTGAAAAAGGTACTTCTTTTTTGGAAAGACTAAGCAGCACAAGTCAGTAAAATAGTCATCAACAGAAACTTTCCTAGTTAAAAACAAAGTAAAAAACCACTCCAATAGACTTTATTAGCCCTCAATTTAAACAATTTCTCCTGACAAACAAGTGTGTTCTCATTCAAACGTATAGTAACAGTTGTGTGGCAGTTAACACACACATATATTCCTAGCTTAAAATGTAATAAACACACATATCCCTAGCTTAAAATATACTTTCCTAAAAAGGAAAGCAAGCTTCAACTATACGTGAATGTTTTTCCCCAAAGGGAACTATCTGCCAGCAATGGAACAGAACAAGCAGGCAGTCTACCCACAAAAGCCCTCAGGAGTGCTCTCTTCTGCAGGATGAATGTTCTGAAGGGTTCATCCAAAACTGTCTTAGTCTGCTCAGCTCGAGCTAACAGTTTGGATGCATGGAAGGTGCCATGAAGCTTTGGAAAATGGCTGGCTGTTATGGCCTATGTTGTATATAAGCTACATAGCTTAGGCTACTACAGCAGATCAATATGATGAACATCCACCTCTTCCTCCATCAAAAAAGCCTTTTGCTGTAGGGCGTCTAAGATATCCTAGAAAGACAATCCTGTGTGGTGGGGTCAAAGAGAATTTCTGCATAGCTATCTGGAATTCCAGTTCAGTCCAAAAAGATGAAACCCATTTAGGACTCTTGACATCTATGAAAGACTCTGCAAAGATAAGTAGGTTGATTAAATAATTCAGTCTGCAATGAGCTATGACTGGAGTTAGACACTTTGTGAATGCCTTGGATCAACAGAGAACCCAAAGGGTAACAGAGCAGTGATGAGGAGACCTAGAGACAAATATGAGAAATTTTCCGAAGCCTCTGGCTATGGGAATGTTATGAATTACACATTGAGCATCTGGCATATTGCAGGCTTCCCGAAAAACATCCTGCAAGTCTGGCAAAAGAGGAGGAAGAGGTGTGGTTAATGGAATAACCACTTTAACCATATAATAACTCTTTAAAGAAGATGGAATATCCCCCTGAAAAAAAGAGACTTTCGGCTTTTCCTGGTTAGGGGTCACCACAGCAGAACTCCGGTCCGCTCATGATTGGAAGTTGATTTTTACAGTGCCGAGTTGCCAGCCCGACGACCAGCTTTCAACGTAAGCATGCCCATTCACGCTCGCACTTAACTGCATGTCTTTAACATCACTCGACCACGGGGAGGACATGCAGACTCCACACAGAAGGCGCTCCAGCCGAGAATCGAACGGGAGAACCTCTTGCTGTGAGGCGACAACTTATTCCCCTGATCCCAATGAAAAATTGCTCACTACAGACATTCAGAAATGGAAAATTCTGAAAATGGAGATTCTGAGGCAATTCTTCTCAGAATCAGAGTCTGGGATATAGAAAAAAAAAAAAAAAAAAACAGATGTCGTCCTGCCCCTTTCTTTGTCATGTTCCTCTAATGAGGATTTTAAACCCTGCAACAATTCTTTAGCCAGATAAATAGTGAAGCCAAACATTCAACTTGTTTTTTCTTTAGAGGGGTATCCCTAGAAGGGGACAGACTCAAGGGTGGTACCTCAAACCAGGGATCAGGTCTCTTCCCTTGGCTACACATGAATGTACTCCCTGCTGAAATTCCATTACAGAAGAAAGTGGTTCTCCTACACCTGCTGAGGCACCTGAACAGCTGAAGAGGAAATGGCTAACCCTTTAGTCCAGAGTGGCCAAAAGGACTTCACCAGAGGGCTCTGGGGGAAAAGCAAGTGGTATGAGGAATAACCAGTGGCCACTGTAGAGTCAATCACCAGTGGCTGAGGTACTGACTGAGCCTGTTGTGAAGGCAAGGGCTTTTTTCTTAGGAGCATAAGCACTGTTAACTTGCTCCATGTTACAGCAGAGACTGCAGCCTGAACTGTAGTAAGCTTTGCTGATAGGAGGTGGAAAAAAAGGTATGCTGCCACAAAGTATACACAAGTACCAAAAAAAAGCTTACAATCCCCTATAAAAATCACAAGTTCCAATATTATTTCTCACAAAAAAAAATACATTAAAAAGTGTGGAAAGAAGTCCCTAAATGGAACCTATGTGCCCAGCAAAGTAATAAGCCGCCAAATCACTCTCTGAAGCTCAGGTGGAGCACTATCTAGGATAGCAAGAACTGCTGATGGCACCCAGACTGCTGGTTTCTTCTTTATAAGCTCAAGCTTACAGCAGTCTGGGCACACGCGTGGAGGGAGACAAAGGCTATGGAAGACTGGCTGGCTATTATATCCTTGGCGCGATACAATCCATTTAACTAAGGTTACTGCAGTAATGAGTCATACTGAACATCAAGTAGTACTGAGAGGAAAGTAAACCACTGACGGTCATCCACAAGAACAGTATCCTGCAACACACAAGAGTTTAACGATTATTCAAATAAAAAAAAATAAAGGTTTCACTACAAAATGTTCAGAAGCATTTCACACAAAACACTCCTTATAAATGCAATGACAGTCCTAAAATAAAACATTTTCTATTTCAGAAAGAGAAAAAAAGACAAGCTTTCCTCAGAAAAATATATATGGTAGGTTTCCCCAGCAGGATACTGGTCTACCCAGCGTTTAAGGGTCACAAGTCGATTGACAGGTCCACAGGGCCCACTGAAGGAGCACTCTTCAGTGGCATGAAAGCTTTTGGCACTCTGCCTTTTACATGGAGCTCCTCTCAAGCACCTAACAGAACAGGTGGAGGGCACTCTATTTCTGAAAAGCTGGTCAGCAGGAGTGGGTCAATTCCATACAACTTTGGCCATGCAACAGAGATTTAATATTGAAAATTCACTGTTATGCTTCACAGACAGACAGAACATACTACATTAACACTGCTTGTTCACATCACCACAGTACTGCAGTTCATGATAAGATAGTTAACTGTAAGACAAGACCCTACTAAAATGTATGTAATCATTTTTTAAAGATGGGGTCAATTACTTTAAGTCTAAAAAAAAAAAAAAAAAAAAAAAAAAATTTCAATATGTCCAAACAGAAATACGGTCACAAAAACACTACATCTCAATGCCATCACACACAAGATAGCTCTATTATTCCACAGCATAAGACACATCAGGATTGCACATAAAGGGTTGGCACTTGTGATACAAACAAAAGCAATTAAGACACCCCAAAGTGGTTGAAATAAACCAAAAAAGAAAAAAACAAATTGATTTTAGTGTATCACAGCTTTATTCTTTGCTTTCATCTTAGCACAAATTGACGTCATTAGAACAAGTCAGTTTGTGCAAAGACAAAAGCGAAGAATAAAAGTTGTGATATGCTGAAGTCCACTTGGTTTGTCCTTCAGCTGATGTAATAAAGTATTTTCCCCACTTTTGTGACATAAGTCATTAATACGCATCAGTGGATAGTCTGTGTTCATTTAATTTTACCTCTAAATACCTAAAAAACAACCACATTAAAATACCATTTCCTAAGTATGCACCATGATAGACTGCTGCACATTTAAAACTAGTACTGCATGTGATACTTAAAACACGTCTGTGGAACAGTACAACAGTAACAGTAACAGTGACAGTGATTCCCCTTACAGTGCAGCTCATATTATACTGCTCTACATTTACAAAATAAGAATACATGCTACCCAAAAGTATGTCTGCAACTTGCATCAAAACAGTTCACTAGCTTACTGTGGGCAAAACAACCAGCATTACCCACCAAATTATGTAATTTTTTAACAATACATTTATGTAAAAGTGCTGAGGTCAGTATCACAGATATGCCACACAGTCTGCACGTAACACAGGACTAAGATTTCAGAAATGCTCAGTGCAAGTATATGGCAAAGCTCCACATTACAATGTATTCGTTAGGTGTTGACTGTGGTTGTTCATACAGATGAACAGTAATGTATTACATTCTTACAGGTTTACTATATGAACAAGTACACAAGAATACGCATCAGTGCTGGTGTACTTCACTGTACTAAACACGACAATTTAACTGGATCCAAAGGATTACAACGTCATGGCATCATGCATCAACATCTCTAAAATGCTAAATCTGATTTACACAGCAAACAATAGCTTGCGGGGACTTTTTATATTTGGCTACAACCACAAGCAGTCAAGCACAAGTCATACCCTTCTTTTTAATGCCAGCTTGTTATAAGAGGAAGGCATTCCACAGGGTGAAAACAGCTAATGTCAAATTAATGTACCCTCAAAACAAGAAAAACAAATACAAGTTGCACTGATGTTAGATGCTGGCCTCTTTCCCAGAACAGGAAAACTGAATGCTGCATGTGGCATGACCCTCAAGTAGACATTAAGAATCAGTACAGGTAATCACAATGTGAACACATCCAATGTAAAGATGCGGTCTTAAATCATTCAAAAAAAAAAAAAAAAAAAAAAAAAAAAAAAAAAAAAAAAACAAAACAAAACACATTGACGTTAATTAAACGGCTTCAATTACATTAACAATTCATGTAAGCTGACCCACTGCAATGCAGACCTGAACAGATTAAGAACTTGCTACTAGTTACATTGATTACAATGTTGCTACCATGACCATTCTATGTCATATCGCCCATGCTACTCTAACCCACAGGCACAGCAAGTCAAGTAATACATGCTTCATCATGGCACCATCATAATGTTATGGTAGTAGGTAAACATGAACACCTTACAAAGTAATATATGATTTTGAACTAAGAAGTTGCTCCTTAAATTAAAAACCTACTTCTGTAGCTGTAGATCAACTACCATCAGACTACCTAAAAATGGCTGAAGTCATAGCCTTCCCTGTGTC
>NC_056725.1:1376762400-1376929900 GCF_019279795.1 Protopterus annectens | reverse complement strand
TTATAGAATACAACGCCCCATTTGGTATGTACCTCTCAAGACATCTGCAACAACTGGAAAAGCCTCAGAAATACCTCACTAAAAGAATCACAGGCTTAAAGCAGATGCCCTACGCTGACCGCCTTAAAAAACTCCAGCTATACTCTGTCGCATATCGTCTACTCAGAGGCGATCTCTGCTTAACATACAAGGCCATGTCAAACCCAGAGCTGTTGGAAATGCTACACTTAAAGAAATCCCAATCCCTCAGAGCTACACGCTCCAGGGATCTAAACCTTGTCATCACAATAAACAAAACATGCTGGAGGGATAGGATCCTGACCCAGAGACTCCCCAGACTCTGGAATAGATTGCCCATACATGTCAAGCAGAGTGCCTCTTTGGACCTCTTCAAGAGGAACCTTGACGATTGGATGGGAGAAAGGAAATTCACCCCAGGGATCACGTCCGTCGCCTTGCTAGACAGGGGTCTAGGAAAGTAAATAATGTGGGAAGAAATAGCTAGACAGGGGTCCAGGAAAGTAAATAATGTGGGAAGAAATAGCCAGGGAAGTGTTATGGCTAGGCTTGTATAGGCCCTAGGGCTGATAGCCTAGTACCAACCTATGAACCTATAAGGAGTATAGTTTGAATGGAAGGTTTATGGGATGAAATTAGAATGTGTTTAACCACAGGGGATAGGGGAATACACCTGGCTATTCGTGGAAATGGAGCAGCCATGCTGTCAATTTGAGGGTGGGGAGGAACTGTCCTGATTAATGAATCAGGAGATCTGGAGATGGGTCCAAAATCCATGGTTCCTCCAAAAAGGTAGGGCCACAGGAAGGGAAACCAAACTTGTCGAGGCCAGTAAGGAGCAATGAGGATCAAGGAACTCCTCAACTGTCAAAGAAACAGCAAAGGTTCCAAGCACGGCTTAGTTCAAAATATTTCATGGGTACAAAAAATACATAGGATAAGCGCTTTCACGGACCAAAGCTATATATATATATATATATATATATATATATATATATATATATATATATTTATATATATATATATATATATATATATATATACATACATACATACATACACACACACACACACACACACACACACACACACACACACACACCGAACAGGTAGGTTACCGAAAACGCGATATCCCGACGGCTGAGAGACCGACAACGGCGGCATGTGAGCGCGATACGGTTAAGTGTGCGAAAGTGAAAGATGTAGTATTGGGGAGCGGACAGGTAAGTGTACGATAGTGAGGGATTTTAGGATAGGGTGTGGGAAAGGTGAGTGTGCGGTGGTGTCGGACTAAGGGTTCCGTTGAGGTAAGTGTGTGGAAGTGACGTAGAGCAGTGTAGGGTAGTGTTGAGTGTGTCAGTGTTAGAATGCGGGTGGAGTGAGTGTGCGATAGTGACGGGCTGCATGTTTTAGGGTGGATTAAGTGAGTTAGGGTTAGGGTGCAGGTAGGGTGAATGTGCGATAGTGACGGTGTTGAGGTTTAGAGGTGTGTTAAGTGAGTTAGGGTTAGGGTGCGGGTTGGGTAAGTGTGCGGTAGTGTCAGACGTTAGGGTTAGGGTTTAGGTTAAGGTTAGTGGATATGTTGTTGTGTGCAATGTGTAGTTGGCATTTTTTGTCTGTGTTGTGGTGTTCGGTATGTTGAGTTGTTGGTGTGGTGCGTTTTCGGTTGTTTGGGGTCGGGAATATGTGTGTCGGCGATTCGTACGTTCGGTCTATGAAAGTAGACCCATATATATATATATATATATATATATATATATATATATATATATATATATATATAAAACTTGTAGTTACTGATATGCTTGGACTGATAGACTAGAATAAATATTATAACCATCTCATTCATAAAAAAGCATGCTTATATATTTGGTTAAAAACTCAAACATCCTAATAAAAAACTTTTTGTTTTGACTACACAACGAGTCAACTTATTTAAAACCTACTAATGCTTCAATGGTCTAGCTCTTAAAAATTGTTTAAGCGAAACTCTGCTGTTTAAACCAGGATACCTGTCAGCTTGTAGTTTTAGTATCCACTTCTGCTCAACAGATTCAGTTCTATTGTTGAGGTCTCCCCCTCTAACACTGACATGTAAAGTTTCTACAACAAAAAACTTAAACCTATGTTCACAGCCTTCCTTCATCACATGCATAGCTAGGGCATTAAGTTCCTGATGTCACGAAGATGCTCTAAAATCCTACCTTTGAAGGGTCTGTTCGTTTTGCCAATATAATATGCGCAGCATGTCATACAAAAACTAAAATACACTAGATTCTTGGTATGGCAGTCAGCATAAAAATAAATATTAATAACAAAACCTATCTGTGGGTGTGTAAAATTACCTCCTGAATAGATATACGCACAAGCTGTACATCTTCTACATGTGAACGTGCCCACTCTTGACTGCACAAGTGTTATGTTTCACTCCTCAACTGTCTTGCTTTCTGCATTACCTTTGGGATGAGTGGAAAAGGAGGAAAGGCATAAAGAAGTCCCGGGGGCCAATCGTGGACTAGAGCATCCCTGGGTGACATCCCCAAATGGGGAATGAGGGCAAAGTAGCTGCTGCATTTTGTGCTCAGGCGAGTGGCAAATAGGTCAGAGCAAGGTTGGCCCCTTCTGTGAAATATCTCTTTTGCAACCATTGGATTCAGGGACCACTCGTGAGGCATCAGAATTGCTTGGCTGAGTTTGTCTGTTATTATGTTGGATTTCCCCGGAATACGCGTTACTATCAGGAAGTGTCGAGTATCCATCGCCCACTTCCAAACTCTTAAGGCCTCTCTTCAAAGCAGGTAAGACTTGATTCCCCCTTGCTTATTTATGTACCACACGACAGACATGATTGTCTGACTGAATCACAATTGTCCCGGTGGGAAGGGAGTTGAAGTGCTTCCAACGCATACACTACCGCTCTCATCTCCAGAACACTGATGTTAAAGTGGTTCTCGTGGTTCTGCCAGTACCTTGGGCTGTCATTCCCAGATAATGCCCCCCCCCCCCATCTAGGAAGTGTCCATGGTCAAAACTGCTTTCTCTTGGGGAGGAAAAGTGGACAACCCAGGATAAGTTATTCTGTGTGCAACTACCAGGTCAGATCCTTTTTGCATGCGTTTCATCAAAATCTGGTGAGACAATGGAAGGTCTTGCATCGACCATTGGGCAAATAGCAGCCACTGAAGTATCCTCATGTGTAGACAAGCAAGAGGAACTAATAGGATGGCAGAAGCCATAGTCCCTAAGACTTGAAGGACTACTCTGGCCTGAATTTTTTTTTTTTTTTTTTTATATAGCAAGGCTCTGACTTGACTGCGAAGAGACTCTACTCTTTCTGGTGTTAGCCTTACTGACATGGTTATTTCTAAGCCTAAATATACAATGTATTGCGAGGGAGATAAAACTGACGTTTAGGTTGACAGTGATTCCTAGACTGGCACACAAGGACAGAGTCTCGTCCCTGGTTCTGATGAGTTGATGCTTGGTGGTAGCAGTGAGAAGTCAGTCGTCTAGGTACAGAAACACCTGGAATCCTTGACGTCTCAGGTGAGCTGTTACCACTGCCATGCATGGCTCCCAGCCGGAAGTGTAAGCGTCTCCTGGAGCACCTGTCCATTTTGATTTGGTAGTACGCGTCCTGGAGATAGATTGAGCACATCCAGTTGTCTTTCCAGATGAAGGGAAATATCGACTGCAGAGTGACCATTCGGAACTTTGATTTCTTTACATGCTTATTGAGCCTACCAAGATCTAGGATTGATCTCAAGTCCCGTCTTTTTTGGAGCTAAAAAGAATCGAGAGTAAGTTCCGGATCCTACTTGCTCTGCAGGGACTTCTTGGATGACTCTTTTGCAGCAACGAGATGACCTCTGATGTTGCACGGTCTAGTTGGATGTGTGGTACATCTGGTAGAGACCGGTTTGTTGGGGGTTCGGAAACAAAGGGCATCAAGTAACCTCTGGATATTATGGTGTGTACCCAACGATCTTGGGAGATGGTTAGCCAGGCACTTGGGTACAGCGATAAGATGACTCTCGATTGCCTCCAGAGACGCAAAGTCAGGCAACCCCTCAGGGGCGATGGAAGGGATGATCAGAGAAAGTTTCTCCATCTCCCCGATGCTGCGGATCTCCTCTGCCACGTGGGCGGCATCTTCCAATATATCCTCCACCTCTGAGGATGGGTTGACCTTGTGCCTGAGGGAAACCTTTTTGGGATTTACGGAACCACATTTTTTCCTCCTGTATTACCTTTGGGATAGGGACTAGATGGTAAAGAGAAATGGACTCAGACGGCAGATAAGGTTTTCCCTTCCTGCTTGCACCTAGTCAAAGTCTCTTTCACTTAGGGTCCAAAAAGAGATGACCCAAAGGGGACATTCGTGAAGGAAGACTTGAAGGACTCCATAAAATTACAAAGATGCATCCACTAATGTCTCCTGAGGGATATTCCTGCTGCGGCTGCCCTACTTGCTCCATCTGCCGCGTACGAAATCAGCCTCATGGAGGAGTTAGCTATGAAGTAAGGGTGGAGAGCTGGGCAGAAACCTTATCCATGGAACCTGGAGCTAATGAACCCTGGTGGGTGTCTCCTAACTCTTTCAGGAGATCCCTCTGAAGGAGAGTAAAATGAGTAAGGTAATTCAGCGATCTTAGTGTAAATGCCACTGAAGAAAAAGTATGCTTCCTGTACCTATCCATCGTCCTGGACTCCTTGTTAGGAGGTTGGATATTAGAAGAGGTCTCTGATAACTCCTTGGTGGCCGCTGCTACCACCATAGCATCGAGAACTCCCTTAAAGAAAAGTCTTGTTCTCAGGTGCTGTCATGAACTTATTTGGCCTCCTCGGGACGGGCTCCACTGAATCTGGAGAGGTCCAGGCTTTCCGTGATATAACCACCAAGAGATGGTCACAAGGCGGTGTCACCCAGTAGGTGGAAGGTCGGGAACCAAAGACCTCAAGATACACGGATTCATCCTCAGTAGGGTTAGAGATCTTCCAATCACCCCTCTGTCTAAGGATTTCTAGGATGTCAGAAAAGGAGACATCCTCAGAGGGGGATCTAGGGGACCCTTCCGATTCCTCTAAATAAGTGCCTGACGTGACAGACTCACCTGAGTCTACATGCTTCCTCTTACACAGCCTCTTCCGAGGGATCTCTCCAGTGGGATAATCTGGGGAGGGCACCTCCAATGGGGGTTACTTGGGCCTCTGGCTCCCTATGCTGTGGGGGTGGCAGGGGGGGGGGAAGAGGTTGCTGCCTGCTGCTGGTGGGACACAGGTTTCAATGGAATGGCTTTAGCAGAGGATAATGCCTTCTCTATAGCTTTGAAAGCCTTCTCCCTCGCTCCGAAGACCTCCGCTCCGAGGGGATAGATGGTAGACTCCTAGCAAGGGGTAATGGCTCCGAAGCAGAAGTGGGAGCCGAGCTGAATCAAGCAGAGGCCCCAAGAGGGAGGGTCGGTTCTGACGAGAACCCAGGGTGACTGTCCCCCTCGGAGTTGACACGAGAGCGTCTGCTCCCAGATCCCTCGGCTCCAGACTGAGCCATCGAGGATAGAGTAATTGGCTCCGAGGAAGCAGGTTGAATCCCTGGAGCCGACGAGTCCAAGACAGAAGAACTTGAAGTAATAGGCTCAGAGAGCAAAGCTGTCGGAGGAGGAACAGTTGTCAGTAAGGGGGTTTGGGTCCGGAGGGGACAATTTTCTTGCCAGAGCTGGAAACAAAAGCAACCTCTTCACCACCGGCTCGATGTCCTCATCAGATAGAGTCCTGGAGGACCTGGTGGAGACTGAAGGGGATCTCAAGGTAGGAGAGACGACCTCGATTTCAGGTAAAATTTTCAGTACCAAAAGGTTGTCTCTGAGCAGAGGAGACCGATGGCACCGAAATGGATGAAGCAGAGTAGGAATCGGAACTTCTTGGCTCCGACGCTTTAGTCGGCTCCGAAGATATTTTTCTCTTAGAGGATTTTGGAACTGCCTGACCATGTTCCAGCTATTCCTGGAAGGAACTGGTCAGGAGACCCCTATGAAGGAGTTTCCTCTTTCTTTCATTTAAAACTCTAGTGCTAAATGCGTGACAAAATGTGCCGGGTTCCTGCAAATGGGCTTCACCAAGGCAATACACGTAACTGGTGTGGCTGTCTGTGAGACATTTTCTGCATACAACCATCACAATTTTTAAATCCCGAAGGGCGATGATCCTTATGTTCCCTATCCTTATCTTTGGACATTCTGACCATCAGGAATAGATAAGCTAGATAACAAGACTAAATACCAACTACAACAATAGAGAGAGGAAAAAGAGAACTTTTTTTTTTTTATATAAACACTCACACAGGGAGAAAAGGCCCTCTAAATTAAATGGGCCGTACAGTCCTATTGGGGGGGGGGGGGGGTAGGGGTCAGAAACTTTCAAAACACAGTCACACAAGAGACAGCTCTGACAGAGTAGGAGTCAAACTCCTCGCCCTGGAACTGACAACGATCTCCTGGATTAGAGTCCCACTCTGATCCGATAACTTCAGAGCAGAGGTAGTCAAGGTGACTATTATAGTAGAGGAAAAAAGTCTTGGCTTTGAACCTGGGACTCAAATACCGAAGGTCGAAATGGAGAAGGAGACTGCACTGTAATAGGAGCACTCACAGATCCCAGAGGGGATAGAGTGGGCAATACCTCCATCTGGATCCCAGTCTCGGGGATCTTCCTCATCATCCTGTTCATGTCAATTTCTGAAAGGTTCCTAAAAGACCTTGAGGAAGCCACAGATTGTGGTCGGGAATGTCTGCTCGGGGTTTGAAGTATCCTGGATGGTACTATAGGGGATACCGACCGAATGGTAAACTCTGGGGTATGGCTCTGAACTCAGATCTGAGGGCTTCGGATATGATGTAGAGGTAGAAGGCCAAGGAGAGGACCTCAGCGCAGAAGAGCCTGTCAGATCTGAAGAATGTCTCGGATAAGTCAGCATGGAAAGAGGTCCTGAATCCAACGATATCACAGCCTAATGCTTAGACATTTTGGTGGGTGGCTTTGATGAAGCCCTGGGGGGGGGGGCTTGTGAGAGCGCTTCTTGGAGTCAGCGGACCTCACTTTACTCTTGGAGGGGAGCTGTGGCCCTAGAGTGGAAGCATTTGAAGCAGGTAATAGGCCCTTCAGAATCCGCCTGTTTTTGCTATCAGCAATTGCTCTAGGATTAAACCCCTTGCATCTTTGGCAAGTTGGCCTGAGATGTTCAGGCCCAACACACCTACTGTGCACATCAGAATGTGGAACTTTGTGTCCACATTCTGAACAGCGTTTGAATCCTGTAGGTTTCTCGGATATTACACAAAAAAACAAAACACAGTAACATGTAACAGCAGCAAAGAAAGGCATAGAAAAGAAACGAGACGGCAGCACTACTGTCTATAACCACTCAACTATAAAGGAAACTCTTTCTCTCTCTCTCTCTTTTTTTTATAAAGTTCTAAACTAGGGAAAGAGAGAAAATGCAAGACTCGAAAAAAGAGTCGGCAAAGAAAAAGGAAATAAGAAAGCCCTGACACCTGCAAAGACAGAAGCTACAATAATACCGACAAGAAAAACGTAGCTGAAAAAGCTCTGAGAAATCGCTCTTGATTTGAAACTACGGAGAACCATGTCCGTCACTGCCGGCAGCAAACAGAATCTGTTCAGGCTGGGTAGATGGCAAGTATTATGGGTAGTGGGAGAAGCTTGAGACTCTTCCAAATCTATGAAAATGCAGCAAAGTCGGAACATAGGATCGGATCTGTAACCCATCTGTGAGGAAGAATGAAGAGAACATCATCAGATACAATGTTTAACAGTGCTACTAGTTCAAAAGTTAACACTTGTAAGGATATGAGCACAGTAACACAGTTCAGTTATGTTTTTTTAAAGGAGCTGTACCTCTGGACTAGATTGCACGTTCCAATTCAATGCATGACCATGGGATGGGTGGCATTCCTATACGTTTTCAATGAACAATACCCTTCTGTTGTCAGTCTTCCACAAGTTGTGTTGCATTCTTCGGAGAGAAGCAAGTGACAAGCTTTAGCTCTTCAAGCCCCATTGCCTTTGAACGGGCAACTTCTTTGTATTAAAGCAGGAGAAAATAGGCAAGGACAAAAAAAAAAAAAAAAAAAAAAAAACTAATGGTAACTACTAATTAATCCTTTCCACCAATACCAAAATATCTTTTTTTCCCTCCAAAAACATTTGACAAAGTATTGTACGAAACCTTTGTTTAAAATAGAGAAACCGCCTGTGGACAACAGCTGAATGACAAAAGTGCAAATGACAACAGTGCAAATGACACCAGTATACCACGTTACAAGTACTAACGAGAACAGTGCTTGCATACAAAAATTTACTTCCCTTTAGCAGTCAGTAAGAGCATGGGTACACAGTTCCCAATCACTATTGTAATTACTTACCCTTTGTTTGTTAACCAGCTAAGTAAGCTGGTACAGGACTCCTTCAGCAATTTCCTCTTGCTATCTGTCAAAGATACTACATAAACCAGTTAATGATATGACATACATGTATACCTTAGAAAGTAACACTGAAATATTAGAGAGTCAAGTACATCATTTTATAATGTAATGACAAACATAATGAAGACTTAAACAGACTCTTGTCACCTAACAGTAATAAAACTTTATTACATCAAGGTATGCTTACCTTTTAATAAACATAACCATCTTTGAAGTAGAATGGATATAGAATTTTTGACAAAGGTGAAGTTACTGTGGTAATTTATAGAAAACAGATAATTGATGCAGTAGTACAGGAAAAAAATGGTGTAGCACATGATCAAAGAAAACAAAACGTTAGTAGCATACACATTTACAATGTATTTTTAATCTGAAAGTTAACAATGAATAGGGCAGTAGGTATGAATCTCTCCAAGATAGTGGCCAAGATGATTTTATTAAACCCATGTCTATAAAACAGGTACATTTGTCCTGTAGTTGCATTTTTTTTTTAGAGATATAATCTAGGATTGCAAATTCTAATGCTTTCAGATTGCAGGGACTAATATACAAAATGATTTTTCACATTAGTATGAAGGGAGGTCTATGCAATTTCAGTAAAGACAGAATTCTGTGGCTATTTGTGGATTTCACTATTTCTTTAACAGCAAGAGGGCAAAATCCTTCACCAAGTAGTTTTACAAAGAAAATATTCATAAGGTCCATTTTGCATACTACAGTAGAGAGTCAACTGTCTGAACTAATTGGGACCTAGGGTAGTTTAGATAATCGAACTGTTCAGATAAGCAAACATATAATTGAACCATGACTTCCAAGATGGCTGCACAACGAGTAACAGCTTGTTTCTAGCTCTCCCAATGTGAAAACAGAAACTCAGCAGAGAAGGCCGGTAGACTTGTGTTAGGGGTAAATTTCAGTAACTGGCTAGTAAGTGCAATGCCTGGATGCTTAGGAATAAAGAAATACAAAGACCTGGAAAAAAAAAATCACAAAAAGTGAGGAAGAAACACTGATTGGGGAAAGTAGTTTTGCAGCTGTTCATAAAAAAAAAAAGCAATGTGACCTTCAGACATGACTTCCAATAACCTACAGGAAGATATAAGACAACTGCATACAGTCCTGGTTAAAATAAACAAAACACTGATGGAGTATATCAACACAAACAACAAAAAGGGTGGAAAAATGTAAGAAGCTTTAAACAGTTATTCAGACGAGATGATAAAGCTGCAAAAATCAGAGGTCGAAATGAAGAGGAGACTGGCTGAATATGAGACTGCTCAGGAAGAGATTTTGGCTGAATATGAGACTGCTCAGGAAGAGATTTTTCAAAAAATAGAATTAGAGGACAGAGCACGCAAGAAAATAGGAGATTTTCAGCTATACCAGAGAAGCCAGAACGAACAGACCGCATTAATTTTATGAAAGCACAAATAAGCAAGTGGACTGGTATTCCACAGCAGGAGTTGTTAGTTGAAAGGGCACATAGTATGCATGCTCCAAACCAACTATAAGAAAGCAACCTAGACCTTTAATAGTAAAGATGCAATCCTACCAGCAGGAGTTACTGATTCTGGTAAAACTGTGGCAGAAGGACAAAATACTAAAAGTAGGAGACTGCAGAGTGTTTGTGGAGAATGATTACTTATTGCACACCAGCCAAAAGAGAAGTAAATTAATTCCACTATTCAGAGAATGTTGAGACACAGGTGTGAGACTCATACTACTATATCCAGCTGTCTTAAAAGGTATTCTTCCCTGGAGGAATAAAATCATTTTTTATGAAGTGCATACTAAGGAGCAGATACAAAAGTTTGTCCAACAAAAAGTGAGCTGGGAAACAGAAGGAGATTCTGCTTCTTTGTTCGTATGGTAATAAAGGCAGAGAGACTGTACTTGTGAAACCTTTTCCAGTATTTCAAAGGAAAATGTTGGGAGAGAAGGAAGGGAACACAAGAGATGACTAGAAGAATCGAAAGTACATTGGAAATGAAGCAGAGACAGGATTTTGGCAAGTAATAAAACCAGTAAGGGATTACAATGCAATAATTATATTTGTGAAATATGACAGAACAAGAAATTCTGGAAATATTGGACTTTCAAAATTTGTTGGACTTGTGGGGGATATGCCCTACTTCATGTCATTAATGTTCAGAAAAATGTGGGAGAAAGCCAACTGTAAGTAAGGAAACACTTTCTTTTAACAGTACTGTACATGTGGTGCATGGTTTTCTTTGCATGCTATTTTTAAGTGTGGTGGGGATTGTGAACGGGTCTTTTTCTTCCCTCTTCTCTTTCTTTTTGTACAGTTTTCATAAATATAAACAATGCAGTGAAAAAAGGAACCTGGTTAGAAAGGCATGACAAAATTAAAATTAGTGTGTTTTTCATTCTTGCATGAGGAAATAACTGGCTTAAGGACCTTAGATTGATTAGTTTTAAGAGAGAGCAAGTAAATGAAAAATATTGAATTTTATGAGGCTTTTTTTCTAGCAAATGCAGGTATACTAAGCAGCAATTCTACAGCTGGTCTTCATGTGTTCAGGGAGACGATCTGATAAAGAAAAACTGGGGACAGCCTGCTGGAAGGGGATTGATTGAGGGGGAAAAAAAGCGGATAAATTGTTTTCAAAGAACATTATGTCCTAGCCAGTCAGGGGCTTTCCCCAGCTGTGACAGCTTTAAAGATAATACAAAACCAATTAGACTTGAAGTAAAGTTCAGTTTTTTTTTTAAATGTAATGGGGATACCAATATAAACAGGTGCTTTCATTTATTTTTTCTTTTTCTCCCTTCTCTCTTTTGCGTTGTTCAGTTTTAAGAAATGTAGGCACTGCAATGAAAAAAAGAGAGAGGAAGTGGGGAGGAGGGGTCTGAGAATATGATGAAAGAAAACTCACATGCCTGCATAAGTAAAGGACTAGGTTAAGACCCTAGGTGTTATCCAGTAACAAGTTTATTACAAAGCATGTAAATGAAAAAGAATACTGAATATTATAAGGCTTTTATTGTGGTAAACAAGGTACCCTTAGCAGTTTTGTGTCTGGTTTGCATGTCACTGGAAGACAATTTGATAAAGAGAAATGGCTTGGAAAAAGTGTTTTCTAAAAGCATTCAAAGTGTTTTCTTAGCTGTGAGAGCTTTAAAAAGATAGACAAAAATCAAACAGCACAGGCTGTACCCTGGATCTTAGCATAACTAACTTTTCTTTCTGGTTAATTCTAGCCTGTGTGGCTATCAAGTTAGAACTTTTGTTATTAGGAAGCAAAAACGTCAATATTTGAAGATGTACACAGTTTTATGCGTCATTAAATTAATGGGTTTTAGAAGGGTTGTTTCAGGGCTTTCAAAAAAAAAAAAAAAGTTATGCAAGATGTGGCATAGGTGCAAGCATAGGAGCAAATGCATATGACAAGAAACAACTGTATAAAACACCAACCTGCCGGACAGTATATGCATGTAACATAAAAGCTGGAACTAGACATTTAAAAAAACAGCTATACATAAAAGTTGGCAATAAAACATATACAAGAAAACTATGCTTTCTGTAATGTCTTTCAATCTGAATGGTCTTACAGAAAAATATAAAAAAAGAAAGATTAGTGAACTACGCTACAGGCGACACACCTGGAAAGAATTGAACATGTGAATTTGACAAAGAAAGGTTTTCAGGATGGTTATTCAGTGGAATATCTGGGGCAAAGGAAAAGAGAAGTACTTATATTAATTGCAAGAGGAATAGTGATGGAAGAGAATAATGGAAAATACACAGTACTAATGGGCTACTGGCTAGGGAGTAGGATTACACTGGGATGCATTTACATTCCACCTAAAACTGCTATAATGGAGCTTAAGAAAATTCTGGGAGAAATAATCAGCTTTCAGCAAGGAATATTACTTCTAGATGGAGAGTAGAATTTGGTTTGCAACAGTGAAGATGTGTCTGGGGGGGCCTAGAAGGAAAAATATAACAAAGGAGGGTAGATTTTTGATGAAATTTATGAAAATGTTTGGCATGGAAGATGTGAATTCAGTAGTACGAGTTCAGAGTGACTTTACATATTATTCACAGAGATACAAAAACTAGGCTAGGCTAGATAGATTTTATATCTCACAGGAATTCAATGCTAGAAGTCTAAACCTCAAAATTCACTCTCTCGAGGCACTCCTAAAAGTGGAGAACATCGATATCTGTGCAGTAACTGAGACCTGGTTCAAGGCTCCAGAGAGCACCCCTGCAATACCAGACTAC
The DNA here is from genome assembly GCF_019279795.1 of Protopterus annectens. Taxonomy (NCBI): domain Eukaryota; kingdom Metazoa; phylum Chordata; order Ceratodontiformes; family Protopteridae; genus Protopterus; species Protopterus annectens. The sequence goes on along the minus strand of NC_056725.1, from coordinate 1,376,917,132 downwards.
AACTCTTACCACACTTTTCGGCCACCAAACCAGGACCGAAACACTAAAGGTGGAGGAGTATCAATATTCACCAAGGATATTCACACCACCAGGCTAGTTGGCCAACACAATGTGACTGAAATTCTCCCAAGTGCAACTAACACTAGGTAAGGACTGCAATCCAAATTGTAGCTTGCTACAGATCCCCCACCATACCCCAAGATTCTCACTACACCTTTCTAAACATACTGGAAAATATTAAGATAGAACCAAACATCCTAATACTGGGTGATTTTAACTACCCTGCCATTAACTGGGAAAACTACTCATGTCCCAACACCTTTGCGCAACGGTTCTTGGAATTCATAAATTCCAACGCCCTGGATCAACTAATCCATAGTCCGACCAGGGGCTCCAATATCCTAGACCTGGTCATTACCAACATGGGAAATAAATGCTACATACCTATGGTCACCCCCTCGTTAGTCAGGTCTGACCATAAGCTAATCACCCTTAACATCCACGTCTCACCCCCAGTAAAGAAACCACCATAAAAAACTTCTCCAAAGCCAACTTCATGCTACTCAAGTCAGAAGTGACAAACTTCATGACACCCATGCAGACAGGAACTGAAAGTTCAACTGCTGAATCCTACACTAAGGCACTGTACAAGCACATCCACTCATGCATGAATCGTGCCATCCCAAATAGAACCAAAATGCTCTCATCCAAAAAAAGGAAGCCAATCTGGTGGTCCCCTGCCATAAACAAACTTTACAACAAAAGGAAGAAACTTTTGCAGGAGAGAGGAAAATCCCAGGATGCAAAATCCTCCCTTACTAGCCTCAGTAAGAAACTGAGATGCCGCATAAAATCCTCCAAAGCTAGTTACGAAAATAAAATTGCCAAAGATTCCAAAGACAACCACAAAGCATTCTATAACTATGTCAAGAATCTAAATGGCAATGCTCAGATCTGCTCTGAGCTAAAACAGAATGGCATTAAATATACTGATCCGAAGGATATTGCCAATATCCTGGCAGATCGATTCAGTGCCAAATTCACCCCCCTCTCACCCCCTAAATGGCCCATCTCAACACCGGAAGATTGCCAAATTCCAGTAACAACAGCCACACCGGTACAAAACACTCTCTAAAGCCAAGAATACAGCATCCATAAGACCAGATGACATCCCGGGCTGTGTACTACATGAACTACAATATGAACTGGCACCTCACCTAAGTATCATGTTTAATCATAGCCTCACCTCAGGTTTCGTGCCCACTGAGTGGCGCAGAGCTACAGTTATCCCAATCCACAAGGGGGATCCACCTTGGATCCCGGAAACTACCGTCCCATTAGTCTGACAAGCCTCATCTGCAAGGCCACGGAGCGTATTATCATGGAACTTATAAACAAAGACATTGGCAACCTTCAAACACTGGACCCCACCCAGTTTGGGTTTGTGAAGGGCTGATCGTGTCTCCTGAACCAGATTGACTTCTTTGAATCAGTCTCCAGAGCCATGGACAAGGGTAAGGTGGTCCACACAACCTATCTAGACCTTGCCAAGGCCTTTGACACCATCCCCCACTCTGGAATCATAGATAAACCTACTAAGTTGGGCATTAATCCCCATGTTACCCAATGGGTTGCTAAATGGCTTACTGATAGCTACTTTTACAGTGTGGGTTCTGACTCCAAATCCAGCTCCAGACAAGTGACAAGTGGAGTACCTCAAGGTTCAGTCCTGGGGCCGCTCTTGTTTGGCATCTACTTCTCTGAAGTACAGGTCAACACTAAGGGACTCCGGTGAACATAGTTTGCAGAGGACTGCAAACTGGGAGCCATTATTGAATCCCCAAATGATGTGGATACTCTACAAAAGGGCCTTACAGAAACAGATGCTTGGTGCCAGAGCCATGGGCTCAAGCTCAATGCCAAGAAATGTAGTGTTATCCCCTTTGGGAAAAAACATGTATCCATGAATTACCATATAGGTGGCAGTACACTAAACACAGAAAGTGTGATAAGAGACTTAGGGACACAGATGGACAGTGGTCTCATCTTAGATAACCACATCGCCACAACAGTCAGGAAATCCTCCTATGTGGCACACCTCATCACGAAGGGCTTTTCATCCAGAAAAAAGGAGGTCATTGTCCCACTGTACTCATCCCTCATTAGACCCATTATAGAATACAATGCCCCATTTGTAATGTACCTCTCAAGACATCTGCAACAACTGGAAAGGTCTCAGAAATACCTCACTAAAAGAATCACAGGCCTAAAGCAGATGCCCTTCGCTGACCGCCTTAAAAACTCCATCTATACTCTGTCGCATATCGTCTACTCAGAGGCGATCTCCGCTTAACATACAAGGCCATGTCAAACCCAGAGCTGTTGGACATGCTACACTTAAAGAAATCCCAAGCCCTCAGAGCTACACGCTCCAGGGATCTAAACCTTGTCATCACAATAAACAAAACATGCTGGAGGGATAGGTTCCTGACCCAGAAACTCCCCAGACTCTGGAACAGATTGCCCATACATGTCAAGCACAGTGCCTCTTTGGACCTCTTCAAGAGGAACCTTGATGATTGGATGGGAGAAAGGAAATTCACCCCAGGGATCACGTCAGTCGCCCTGCTAGACAGGGGTCCAGGAAAGTAAATAATGTGGGAAGAAATAGCCAGGGAATTGCTATGGCTAGGCTTGTATAGGCCCTAGGGCTGATAGCCTAGTACCAACCTATGAACATGTGCATTTAATTGAAGGTCTTGAAACACACAGAATAACTATTCGGGATCATGCATCAATAATAACCAAAATAAAAATGCAACACTGGCTTTCCCACCTATTGGTTGAAGAGAGAGGAATTTAAGGAAATGTGTTTTGGAATCAATTCAGGAGCTACTGGAGAAGATAGAATTTTCTTGTGAAAATATAGCTAGGGAGTGGGATAAACTTAAAGTGGAGTTTAAAACTAGGGTGGAAATAAAGGAAAGGGAGATATGGTTAAGAAGTAAAAAGAATTATTTAGAGGGGCTGACAAATGTTAAAGTATTGCAAAATAGGGGGAATCTCTCAGAAGTAAAGGAGCATCTGCAAAAAGATTACCTTGATAACATGTACGAGTTTAGAAAGATTGCCATTAAGCAACTGTTTTTTGATAATTCTAGAATACAAAACTTTTAGAACAATAACTCAAGCAACAGAAAGTGGAAAGAGCTGTCAAAACGCTTATGGAACCTATAACAAGGAAGATAAGAGATTCTGTAGAAGTATTAGAAATATTTTGGAAATTTTATGAAAGTTTGTATAAAGCAGAGAACTATGGAAATCAAGAAAAGATACAAATGGAAATGTTTATGGAAGAATTAAATATGTCAGGATTAGAGGTAGATGAGGCACAATTACTAACAGGACAGTAAGAGAGGAGATAAAAATGGTTATGTATAACCAATCTACAGGAAGGTCCCAGGGAATAGATGGTATTCCTGTGGATGTTTGGAAGTTAGGAGGGAAAAACTGATTAAATAATACCTTCCAGATCTTTAACAGTATTTTAAGAGAAGTACCAGCACTCTGGAAGAAGGCGGTGGCAACAATACCCAAAGAGGAAAAAGCTCCATTGGATCCAGCTTCATACAGGCCCATTTCAATACTAAACCACAATTATATAAAGTGTTTATAAAACTATAATGGTGAAAAGAATAACAAAAGTGACACCAAAATTGATAGATATGATCAGTGTGGTTTTGTGGAGGGGAGGCAAATATTTGGCAATATTAACAGAACACTGATGATTCAGAGGGAAGCAGAACAAACACCACTTTTATTGGTGGATCTTTATGCAGAGAAAGCATTTGACAGAGCAGACTGGGACTTCATGACCAGGGCAATGGAAGCATTTGCTTTCCCTGATACAATTATAAAGCTGATTAGGAGTACATATGAGGGATCAGAGGTGAAAATTAAAGTGGGTGGGTCCTAACTTCTGCTTGAGTAGAGGAACCAAGTAGTGTTGTCCACTTTCCCCTTTGTTGTTTACATTACATTTAAAACCACTGGCAAAGAAAATAAGGGACTCAGAAATTCAGGGATATAATTGGTATGGTAGTTAGGAAAAGCTGTCTCTATTTGCAGATGATGTTTTAAATAGGACAAATCCAGAAAGGGACATTACAGTGTGTTGTGGAACTTTTTAAGACAGTTTCAAATCTTCAACAATATCCATATTTATGAGGGTGTGATAAAATGAAGTATTTAGGAGTATGGATTAGAATGACTCTGTTGTGGCAGCTAAGGATATGTGGGAAGAGACTAAACAGAAGATAACACAAAAATTGAGAAACTGGAAGCTCTGTTATATGGATACTAAGATACAAGCAAGTAAAATGTTTTTAGTCTGTTTAGTCTTATACATAGGTCTTCTACACAGGTCAGGCATATTTTTATCAATCAGAGGAGACACCATGGATAGCCATTAAAAAAGAGTTGAAGGATTTTATCTGGGAAGGGAAGGCAGCAAGGGTCAAGTGGGATAAGATGATTTGTCCAACAGAACAAGGCAGACTAGGATTACACAATTTGAGTGGGGTATTTTACAGCAAAACAGTTAAGGCTCTTATACATAGCACAAGCAAAAAACTATAGTCCAAAGTGGAAAGGAATGATGATACAGGGAGGAAGCTCAAGAAATAAGGAGAGATTGGGATTTTGGACGCAGACCTAAGGAGAACAACAAAAATCACACAGTATTATATTCATAAAATAGCAGGGAATATTCTAAGAACTAAACCAGCATGGGAATAGAGAAAAGAGATTCTGCTGATAAGGATGAATGTGGTTAGGGATACTGATAATAGGCAAGAGAGGGATGGAATTTGTTGGAGAAAACCGGCAAAGGAACCAAGGTATTGGGAGCAAATAACTAGAAAGGGAAATGTAACAGAATGAGAAGAGGCCAATAATGGATTGGGAACAAAGGCTGGATAAGCAATTCACAAAGAGACGGGGGGATAATATTTATATCTCCCAAATATGCAACAAAGTCTAGAAGATTTAGGATATTTGCCAGGAAGTGTTACAGATATTTTACACCCCAAGAAAACGCCAAAGAATTTTTCCTCAGGTGGATAGCAAATGTTGGAGATGTGACGGGCAAGAAAAAGGTGGCTGGGAACATTTTTTTGGGTGTAATGAGCTGGGAGACCTTTAGGGATTCCCTGTAGGACGCTCTGAAGGAGCTTCTGATCGACTGAGAAGATTTTTTTTTGAGCTATGATACAGAATCGGAATTGCTTAGACATAGTAAAGCCTTGCTGAATCTAATTATGGTGGCTGCCAAAACAGCAATTACTAGAAATTGGAAAGTAAAGTCTAGACCAACTTTACTAGAAATAGTAAATATAGTAACAGAGAGAAAACAACTGGAATTAGGATCTTTATAAAAGGGAAGGAGCAAACTACATAGGAACAAATGGGAACTATGGGAACAATATATGCAAAGAAGGAACAAGGTTTAAGAGGCAGGATTTGAATGAGCCATATAATGCTTAACTGACAATGACTGGATAGATTATAACTAAGTGATGTATAAGGTTTGCAACTAAAGTGATGTCATTTTGTTTGTTTTTCATTTATATAAAATGTAAGCTTGCCTATGTCATATATGATAATTTAATGAAGATGTTTATTAAAACATATAATTGAACCAGATAGAAAAACTTCTAAAATCTTGTTTTCTTCTGCATGCAGGGAATACATTTTTCAAAAATTCAGCAATTCAAGTGGACAATAAAAAATATTTTTCACACACGAGTGGGCTACAAGCTCAAAAAACACACACGAGTGTATACATATAACATTTACATGTTCAGACTTATTTTTCCTAATTGAAAACTTTGGAAGGCTGAGTTCGGATAATCAACTCTCTACTGTATTTTTGAGGTACAGTGATATTTATAGAAATTGGGCATATTGAAGTGTAGAATTTTATTCTGTGTAATCTGCAATACTGCTGTAGTGCCTGGATAATTAGGAGATAATGCATATCCAACTCTCGGTGATAGTAGATTGATAGCAATGGTTCCACTCACATGAAGTGCTGTAACCTATAACTGTTGCAAAGCAACGACCGTGGAATGTATATGGCAACTGAAAGGACCCTCTTAAGATATGTTGAATGGGACTAGTACCAGAAAGGTCAGTCCTAACATATGGAGAGGTATTGGTTAATCTCTTAGATGTCCCAAATACCATGACTGTTAATTTGGTGGTATTTATTGTTAACTTGTTTTAAAAAAGCCAGTTCCAAAATAAGAAGAAAAAAAAAAACCCTCTTTTTGCAAAAAAGGAATGCAATGGTGAAGACCACGGATGTTCTGCAGTAATACCACAGCCATGCCAGCAGGAAATCATGTTTGTGGACGTACTTAAAGTGCATGTTCTTATATGAAGGTTTTCCAAAATTTTTCTTAAACAGTCAGATATTTGCAACTAGTGCATAGCTTGCTGCTGTTGAAGGATGGCATATGGTATGATCAGTGCATGCTTGAAACATTGTTGGGAGTGAACAATCCATGTTGTCAGAAGGTTAAAAAATGTGGCCCAAGGGCTTTGATATAAAATTTGTGGTGGTGTTGAGCATCTTTGAATGTAAATAAAGACTGAAACAGTTTAGAAGATTCTTAACCTAACTACAGTGTATGCAGACTTTTACTCTAAAATGGTACAAGAAGACTTGGCACATAAAGGTCCTGTCAGCACAGTTATGGGTAATTAAAACATAAAGACATTCATTCCAGTATTCTACAGTGCTATCAATTTCTACAGACACCGTTCATGAAGGATGAAAGAACAACCTGCTCTCCAGCTCACAGGACACCAATGGCAGAATGAAGGAGTATATTCAGTAGCTTCTCAATGAAGAAAACCCCCACAGAAGGATGTACTACCCCAGACATAGTTGGATATACTACCCCAGACATAGTTTGATGAAAATGTTTGAAAGCATTGGGCTCACATGAGGTCACAGCAGACACGATCAAGATGTTGGGTGAGTTAGAAGAAATGGCTCCGAAAGGTACACAAGAGACAAAAGCATACCCAGAAGACAGAATAATAATCATTATAGTGCCCGTGTAAAAGAACCATTTGAATACAGGATTTCATTATTCTTTTGGGAAAACTTGGCTAGGCTTCGAAAGCTACCCCCCCCCCCCAGTCATTAGCCAAGTAACTACCTATAATCTATGGACATTTATGCAGTGAGAGAGGAGCTGGTGGTCTCCATACTGCTCACAGCTGTGAAAATTCTAGAGATGGTGATTGATACATGCACAGTACTAGAAACCAAGATGACATATGAGCAGTTTGGATTCAGATCAGGATGCGACACAACTGATCCAATGTTTGCAGTTAAACAGCTAGCGGAGAAGAAACTAGATATTAAAGGGTCTAACTGGGCATCTCTAGACTAGAAGAAAGCATATAACAAGGTTTCAAAAAAAAGCTGATCTGGGCAGTCCTTCAATGGTTTAAAGTCCCAGAAACACTGGTAGAATTATTGTAGGCTGTGTACAAGGATCCAGTGACACAAGTACAAATAATGTTCAGATTCGCAGAGGTGTTCCAGTGGGAGTGGGTGTACATCAGGACTCAGTTCTGAGTCCACTGAGTTGTTCATATTGGTGATGGACTACATTAGCAAACAGGTCAGAAGGGGCATATCAACAAAGCTGCTGTATGCACATGGGGCATTACAGGCAGACTCTAAACAAGAATTTCATCAAAGTATAGGGGGGATGGAACTCAACACGGAAGGCACCTGGAAAGAAAGCAAGTACAGATAAGAAAGGTGCAATGACAGTAAAATGAGGGAATCAGAAGAAGCTGACAACAGAGCTAAAAATAGAAAAGGGTGTAACACGTTAATAGCTTCAAGTACCCGAGAGGGGTGGTTGAGAAGAAGTCTGAATGAGGTGGTGGTTACAATTAGAATTAGAGGGGCATGCAGCCAAATGGCTAGTGCCATTGATAGTACATGACCGAATACAAAGAAGCTGAAAAGTAAGACGTACAAAACAGTAGTGCAACCAGTCTTACTGTGAAGGTAGTACATGACCGAATACAAAGAAGCTGAAAAGTAAGATGTACAAAACAGTAGTGCAACCAGTCTTACTGTGAAGGTAGAGCAGCGGAGGAAGCTAGGGGTTGCTGAGATGAAGTTCCCAAGATGTGTGGCAGGATGCTCACTGTGGGACAAAGAAATGAAAACATCAAAGCAGAAGACAAAGTAGCTCCTTGCAGAAAATGTCAAAGAACAGGTTACTGTGATTTAGGCACATGTGCAGGAAAGCAGAAGACAATTTAGTCAAGAAAATTTGGGATGGTCAAGAATAAGGCAAGAGGAAACAAAGGCATTCAGCAAATTAATGGATGGATAGGTGCAAGTTAAGACCCAAGCATCTGCCATGTTGGTGGAAGAAGGTAGGGGCGTGGCACTGAATTGAGAGTATCATGACAGATGAAGTAACATCTCAACCTCATGAAGCAAATGGGGAAAACAGGGCGATTTCCACAATTTGATTTCAAATCATAGAGTTCCTAGTTTAACTAGTAACAAGTAGGAAGTTTTTGATTACACATGTTAAGGGGAATATCTCCGTTGAGGTTTAGGTACTAGGAGATACAAAATATCCTTAGACAATTAAAATTTTAAGACATTTCCTAGAGTTGATATGGAGGATGTTGGTGGAATATCTAGCAAGAAAAAAAATTGTTATGTCAGAGAGGTAATTCTATTACTGATGAATTGGGGGTCGAGTCACTTGGATCTGAATTCAGTGCTATGAGAGATGGACAGCATTAAAACTGTACAAGTATACCCCCCAGCATAGCCTAGAGCTAAGACAGTTAGAGGTGACAGTAGTGAAAAGTGTTTTAGCCACGAATTGGATCTGAATTCAGTGCTATGAGAGATGGACAGCAGTAAAACTGTACAAGTATACCCCCCAGCATAGCCTAGAGCCAAGACAGTTAGAGGTGACAGTAGTGAAGTGTTTTAGCCATGAATTGTATTTCAAAACAGGATTCTGTAATGTCAGTCTTAAAATTATGTAAAGTTGACCATGCATGTAATTGTATTCATTTATTATTTATACTGCTAACATTCAGTAGTATTAACAGCAATTTATTTACACTACTGTGACTTGATCCTGGGTCTAGGCAATCACCAAAGAGTAAGACAGGAGTCTGGATCATAGAACTCTGTGCTTTTGGGTTTTCAGAAAGGATTTGGCAGTTTTTTGTTTTGTATTTTAAGAGAGAGAATCTTAATACATAATGTAAAATTTCTTAGTTGTCAGGAATCGTACAAGACTGAAGTCTTCCCACAATTCTCTTAGTACTATAACAGTGACTTGTTTTTTTGTAAAGAGCTGTATCTGACTGACTGTTAGGTTGTAGCTGTCCTTAAAGCTTACTTATAATCAGTACAAAAAATAAAGGAGGTTTTTGATTATATAACCATTTGGGTTAAGAGTGTTGCATAAACAGTAGAAAAACATTTCCAACCGAATTGTTACCTGTCAGTGACTCTTTGAAATGTCCAGAGACTGAATGGCTGAAAGAATGGCCTTAGATATACCAAGTCAGAGATGCCATTTCTTGGAATATTCTCTTTCCTCTGAGGTATGATGATCTCAAAGTTGCTATATACAAGTTCAGGGGGTGTGGGGAATACAGGGGGCTTGCCCCCTCTGCGAAAAAAGAAGCTTTAAGGAGAAGAGTGATTTTCAAGATGCACTCTTTTCCAGGTCAGTTGATTTTTTTTTTTTAAACTTTTCGCACTCAGCATTTTGAGTGCCGTTTCAATAGGGAGCAGATTTCGTTTAACTGTGGATTAATTAGCAAAATTAAACATTTGCAACAGTCTAGCTGGTAATGGTCAGTGTTGCAATAATATTTGAAAATGTGTACAACGATGAAAATGGATTTCACCTTAAGAATGTGGTATAAAATCAATTATAGGTAGACAGAATACAATAGATATATAAAGAAAAAAGTAATAGCTTTGGTGTTGCTGGGAGCAGAGCGAAGCAGGACAGCAACTCCAGTAGTAGGGTGTCAGTCTACAAATGCAGAGCTGAGCTGGAGCACAGGAATGGCAGTGAGGTAAATATCCTTTTTTTCTTAGGATACACTACAAAATACGGTAGTTTAAAAAGTAAGTCTTTGAATACAACTCATGTTGCTCCTAATAAAGCCAAAAGCTTCTGAATCACTTCACACTAATCAATTGACAAATATAAAAGGGGATTATGTTGCTCCTAATAAAGCCAAAAGCTTCTGAACCACTTCACACTAATCAATTGACAAATAAATGTAAAAGGGGAGAAAAGGTAGATCAGAGCTACTTTAGCCAATTTTACTGTCAACAGTAACCCATACATTTTTGTGGTAAAGGTTAATTACTGCATATGCAAATGCAAATAATGGAGGATTCTTTGCATCTAACATTCCTGAACAGGTCAGAAGTATGTATACATACAGTTACTATATTGCAAGTAGACCAAATATTTAACTGCAACAGTCATGTATAACTTGATGCAGTTTGTTTCCAGGTCCATAATGGCTTATACTTCTCCATTTGGCTGTATGCCTAGGAAAACAGCACCTAGTACAACATGTTCCTTTGCTCTGCACACACCATACAGAGGAAGAAGATGGCACCTGCCACCCAATACATACCCGTTAAGATACTATACTTATCCTCCTGGCCCAGAACATGTTTAGCACCTGCACAACACTACCATCGCTTACTGTTACAATGTAGAAGAACAAATTTCATAGAGAACTGCAAGTACTGCACACAAATTATAAACCACAGCAACAAAACTGAAAGAAGGTACAATCTTGATCTACCTACAGAAATGTAACTATTTGACTTCCATGTACATAAAATTCCTTCCTTTGTAACAGTCCACTCATCAGCATATTACCTGGACAGCCCAATTGGCCTTAGGACTTCCCGTCTGTGCAGATTTCATAAGTCATTTCCCAGTGTTTCTCTATCTGTCCGCACTGCTGCTGACTTCAAAACCTAAAATGTGATGGTGGTAAAAGCATACCACAGCAAGTATTACTTTAAACAATCAGTGTTAATGCATTGCTCTGGCACCACCATTTTAGTCTTTCACCAATTATACCTCCCAAAAACTAACCGTTGTGATTAGTAGTTTAACTTGGGTCTCAAGGCAATTACAAAACAATGAGAAACAGTTATCTTTAGCTATGCATGAACGGGAACATCACATCTGCAAAGGGGTTGCATATCAACTTCCCAAAAATTAAGGGTTGTTTCAGTAAGCAAAAGCAACCTGCTAAACAATTTCCTGCAACACAGCAGATTACATGTATATAGTACACTTTAAATCTTAACTTCTAACGATCATTTTGCTCTGCAATTAAGAAACAGCAATAATTTGTCAACGTGGATATTGACTTACCACTGCAGTTCTTGGTTGATGCTAAACAGAATAAAGCGTGACAGTGTATGGTATATAGCGGTACAGTGTACTGATGATCAAATAGACCAAGTGGTGAAGAGGTCACGATTTTAGTAACATTAGCACATTCCATGTGCTGTGAAGCAGAGACAAGGTCACTGTCCGACTCGCTGCTTGAAGGCACGTTCTTCAAACTGCCACACTGTACAGGTGTTGTCAATACTTCCAAATCGTGTAGCATCTTTACCTAAAAGTAAAACTGTTACATTCATTTGTGGGGATACTTAGCATTGCATACTTTCCATTAAAGCCAAATACAGTGCAACGAACACTAAAATACAAGTCGTGAAAAGCTGAAGTCAACCAGATGTTAAGGCTATGTCATACTCACACATACACAGGCTAAGTACCTTCCTCTATCACTTCTAATCACATTATTGCTAACTTAGCCAGAATTATTTCCCTTAGCAGTAACACGTGTTCAATCCCCTTTCCCTAACCCTATTCTACAGAGTTCTTTGTACACTAATTGTTCCCACATTCTTTTTCTTACTAATCTTACATTTCATACCTTATTCTACCAGACTTATCCACTATCTCCAGTCCAACTCTTCCCTTCCTATACTGCTATTATAATCATGTTTCTCCAAGACCATCTTCTTGCATATCTATTTTATTACTTCTAAGATATCTTCAAAAGAAAAGTTCCAGTTTGCATGTTAGCATAAGTATGCTAATTGTACACAGTGTAAAATTACTTGTTAGCAGGTTGTAAATGTGGTTATACTTCCCCACTACTGTAAGCGGAGAATTTTCAAATACATTGATTGCATTCATTTTCCTAGTTACAATAATGGTCTGCTGAATATGTACTGGATTGTATAGTTTTCCTTCCAAGTGTGCCTCTAGCCTGAGCTGTGGCCGAAGAGGATCTTTAGTCCAAACCTACCTACCGGTCTACAAATTCTAGGTTTCATGCATACTATGAACAGTGAAACTGAGCAGACAAAATTCAAAAATGAATTATGAAGCCATTGCAAACAGATGTAGAAAAAGTATTATACAATTCAGATCTCATATGTTTACACAAAAAGACATACTACACAACTAAACTGAAGTTTCACAAGACACGTGCAGAGAGCATTATTACACTGTGAACACACTAATCATCTATAATATTTTCCTTTTCGCAATGTTGGCAGTCATCCTCTATACAGGAAATGGTCTGTATGCAAAAATGCTTGGAATTGGATAATTTTAGAGACTGTGATGGCCGGACCTGAAACCTACTTATTACTGCAAACTTTCGGTAATGGAAAACTGATCTGCAATGCAGTATTAACTGGGATCCTGTGAGGCACATTAGACAACTGTGATCCATAATATTCTTCACTGTGGGTTTTTTGGGAAGGAGTCAAAGCTCCCCTTGTAACACTACCCACTAGTGTGATCGAATGCTGAGTACACAATATTCAACAAAAGGGAAAGCACAATTAGCATAACAGCATTAACAATGTTAGTAACTAAAGCATGCAATCATTACTTGACTAATAAAGTAGCATAAGTGAAATTATGTTCAATTTTTATATAAGTGCAGGGAGTACTGCAACAGCTATAATGCAATATACAGGATTAGATGTCACTGTATACATCACTAGTTTTTGTAAGAATAACATCTACAATAGCTAGCCTTTATATTCCATGCCTCTGGTGACATGCAATCATTGCCCCCTGCCCAACAAAACCAAAACAAGTAGCTAGGTCAATTAGAACCCTGGGCAGTCTCCAGTCTTGTACCCTCTTTCAACCCAAAACTGTGGGCAAAAAAAGGCCTTCCAACTCTTGAAGTCCAAAAAAAAAAAAAAAAAAAAGGAATTCAGTTTGTGACATCCAGACAATATCTCACTGAACTGCCACCACATCTCCCACTATCCTGGGTCAGTAACCAAAGAGCTTCATTCCTCACTACTGACTCCACAGTGTGAGACTTGTCTGGAGTAATATTTCATAATCTTCCCCTAACAGCACAACAAGAACATGCTCTATAACCTGGAACTGGACTGTATTCTTCTGTCCACCCCAAATATAACTCCTTATAACACACCGCAGGGCAGTGTTGCCCAGTTTAAGACCTCCGATACATTCACACATCCAAACACTTCTGGGAAGGCCTGACACAGATTTCCAGCTGTATTCCTTCCCCAAAATAATACAGTAATGCTTCCACCAATCATAGTGTCTTTATGCCCTATGGGGGTGCCTAATTAATGAAAACTAGATATTAAAACAAATAGTAGCAAATGACATAAGCAGCCAGGCTTTCATTGTGGCCCGGGAGGTTATCAAGGCATTTATAAGCACTCTCTAAATCACTAAAGAAAACATTGATTGACCAGCCACAATGTCAGTTAATAAAATTATTTAATAATGAGCAAAATTGTATACATCATACACACATATAGGATATGGTAATCAAGAGAACTTAGCTTTATTTGCAGATTATATTAATTTGTGCAATGAAATATTTGTGTTGGGGAACACTGAGACATTTCAAGCCTTTTCAAAGGCTATAACTGTAAATTATGTAGCCACTCATGAACTGGTTTAGCAATATCCCTATTTATAGGGACACAGCAAGATAAGCGTTTAGGAGTATGGATTATAAAGGTTTCTGTTACAGTACTTGCAGAAATGCGAGAATACACAAAACAAACAAAAGCTAAGACAAAAACTCAGAAATTAGAAGATTTATGGATATGAATAGTAAGACACCATCAGTGAAAATGTTTTACTCCCTTTAGTGTTACATACAGGTTAGGTACATTTTTAATCAACAAGAGAAGTTGTAGACAATAATTAAATGAGTTGGAAGAATTTATCTTTGGAGTGAAAGAGGTCAAGAGCTATGTGGGATATGTTGATCCTCCCAATAGAATAGGGTAGTTTAGGATTACTGGATTTTAATGGATATTTTACAGCTAGACAATTAAGACTTAAATACATAACATACAAGCAGAGTGCTAAATATGGTGCACTGGACTGTGCGTAAAATTCAAAGTGGAAAAGGATGATCATGATGAAGAGGGGGGGGTCAACAAATAAGAACAGCTGGATTTTGGATGCAGATTCTTAAGGATAATAATAACAACCATACAGAATATTATATCCATAAAGTTGCAAATAGCATTTCAAGTACTAAGCTAACATGAAAATGGAGAAAGGAGACCTTGCCAAGAGGGATGATTGCAAGCAGGGGTACAGAAGACTGGAATTTACTGGAGAAAACTGGCAAAGGAACCAAGGTATTGGAAGCAAATAACTAGACAGAGAAAGGGAAAAGAGTGAGAGGAGGCCAAGAAAAGGTTTGAACTGCATGTAGGGATTGATAGAGTAAAGGCAAACAGAAATGGATAGGGAGTCTCAAAAAGAAAGATTTACTCTGGTAGAGTTTTTAGTTGAATCTAAAACAAAAGTGGCTATTATAAAGGGATAATTAGTAAGGCATATAAAATATTGTATAACTATAAGACTTCAATCAGGGGAGGTTAAAATTTTTTGGGAAGAGACGCTGGAAAATAAATTTACAAATGAACAATGGGAGGACATGTCTATGGCTCCAAAGTAAGCAAAGTCCAGAATGTTTAGAAGTTTTGCTTTGAAGTATTTGCATAGGTATTTTTATAACTCAAGCAGACTTGAAAGAATTATTTCTTGGGTAGATTGCAAATATTGGAGGTGTGCTAGGGAAGAAAGAGGTAACTGGGAATATTTTTTTTTGGAAGCGTAACAAGTTGATAGATTTTTAAAATTCCCAGTAGAGTATGCAGTCAGGAAAACCAGGGAAGCAAATTGCTCTAAGGAAATTATTATTTTCAGTTGGGGGACACAATCTGAATTGCGAGACACTATGAGGCCTTATGTTTAATTCTGTTAGCCACATAGCCACAAAAAAATTGCTAGAAAATGTAAATCAAGCTGTAAACTAAATGTATTTGATGTACTGAACATTGTAAGAGAGAGAAAATAAGTGGAAGAGGGATCTTTAGAAAAAGGAAGGAGCGAATTACATAGAAATAAATGGAATTTGTCGGACCAACACATGCAGAGTAGCATTTAGGAAGAGTGAGGTTTAAAGGAAGGCATGAATTAAACAAATTATGCAATGTTGGGCTGAAACACTTTTATAAAGATAAAAAATGTGTGTAATTGTATACTGAGCTTAAACAGAAAAATAAAATGTCAATATGATTTCTTTTACTATATCCTTACCTATGTACGTCTTAAACAGTAATTTAACAAAAGGTGTTTTAACAAAAAGAAAACTCCACATAGCAAAATAAAGTTTTGTTGCACCCCCCCCCCCAAGCAGTTCGGCATTATTTACATACATGCTAGTGTTGGAGAGACTTCTGACGGGGTCTTCTACTTGGTAGGTGCACACGTAGTCTTGTACAGAAACAAGGTACAGTTGTCATACAAGCAGGCAGCAGGCCAAACAATTGTTTTGCTGTTGCAGGTGATGCCAGATAAATGCTGGACAATGGCAGAGATGGCACGTAACACTGTATTTATAGAAACACAGAAAGTGGGGAAGAGACAGTTTCAGCCAACTAACGGGATACTTCCACTGCCTGGATGCATCTAGTGAGAAAGTGCAGTATTCATCCAAGACTTGCAGAGAGATATCTGTAGTGTGTGCCATGCTGCATAACGTGTCTGCACAGAAACAACTACATCAGCTGGATGAATCATCAAAGGGCTACCCAATCTTGCTTGAGCAGTTACTAAGGAGGAGAGTTAAACTCAGTTTGACCACCACCAAAGCAGCACTCAAAACTAGAGCAGGTTAACAAAATGTTGCAAAACTTACCTCTGGTGGAATCCGACTTCAACTAAATCCATGGAAACCTTATTAACCTGGTGTGTTTCCTACAGACACTTTTACAGCTGCTGCCAGCCCAGTCCCTCAATCCAATCTACCACCTGAAACTCCTCCAGCTTTGTGAACTGTTTCTATGTTTGTAATCCACCTTCTGTAGCAAACATGTCCTATGAGTCATTTTTGGCATCTAATATTACACTGGCTCTTCTTTGCCACACCTGCTATCCAGTCTTTGTATGGCTGCCCAGACCCCTGATCTCTTGCAGTACTCCCTACCACATCCAGTCCTGATATACTTTGTCTTTGTTGCATTTGGCCAGAATGTATAGCCAGATGTGCAGACAGCCTACAGGCATATCTTAGTTTCCTAAGCGGTGAATGTTTCCACCTGCAGTCTATCTTAGTTAGAATTATTTACAAAATTCTATCTAGCTATGTCACTGTAAATATTAATATGACCCCACATGCTTGTTTTTACAGATGTAAGAAAACTACACTCAAGAAGACTGTGTATGTTCTGAGCTTCAAAAATGTAACCACAGTGCACCCTGCTGGAAGAAAGCTGATAAGTAAAGCACTGTATGACTGTTTGATCTCAAGCTCAGAGACTGGATGTTCTGGGGTTGAAATTCTTTCTATTGTTTTAAGGCAAGAGAGAATTACTAGGTTTTACATGTAAAATGGCTTTTATTGCTGTGGTTTCCTGACAAGTTAAGCTTACAAAGAAATGTAAATTTTGAGTTCCTTTTAGCCTGGGAACTAAAGGAGAAGTGATAAAAATTATGCAATCTGAGATGAGTCAGCAGTGCTGTGTATTATCAATGCAAGACTTTCTCAGACAGAAAGACTGAGCACTGTATATCTTGTCTTGGGTCTAGTAAGATCATCCACTCACCAACACTTGCTTGCTCTGTATGCAAGTAGTATTTAGAATAGTGACTTCTCTTAGAGATAGATAGAAATAGTCAGATTAGTCCAGCTGTTATCTATATTTATGTCAGACTATCCTACAATATTGTTTTACTGATTCCTGAACTCTGTAATGTCATTATGTTGAAGTAATAAGCATGGTCTTGTGTTTTATTATTAAATATGTTTAAACCTTTCAAATGTGGCCGTTGTGTAAAGAATTTAAGCTCTAGAGTACTTGCATGCATTTGGTGATACTGTACAAAGCCACTCCAATAGCCTTGCCGTTTGTCACACTTACTAATTGGATAATAATATTGCACAATAAAATTGGACACCCTTTGGCAAGGGTCTTATTAGTAGCTGATAAATAGTGGTTGGTGGCAGTGATTTCTACCTTACAGTCTGGAGAGAAGTGGGCATAGCTGGAGAACCTGTGCCAGCCTTCCCCAGGAGTGTTTGTGTGTTTGCATACAAGTCATATCTCAAAGTGTGTCTGTGTCAGCTACTTGGGCAGGGACACAAATGACTGGTTGGACAGAGAGGGTGCTGGAGGTTTTGGCTTGACCACTCAACTGAGATCTGTACCCTATAGCTGTGCCAGTGGGGAGACTTTTTTATTTTAATTTTATAGGTAGGTACTAGGCTATTGGCCCTAGGGCCTATATAAGCCTAGCCAAACGGTACCCTGGCTTTTGCCACCCAAGAAAATTATTTCCCTGTGCCCCTGTCAAGCAGAGCCACAGAAGTGATCCCTGGGGTGAATTTCCCATCTCCCATCCAATCATCAAGATTTTTCTTGAAGAGTGCTAATAAGGAGCTTTGTTTGATATAGATAGGTAGTTTGTTCCAGAGTATGGGAAGTCTCTGGAACAGGAATCTATCCCTCCAGCATGTTCTGTTTATTGTGGTGACAAGGTTTAGGTCCCTAGAGTGTGTAGCTCGGAGGGACTGGGATTTCTTTACGTGGAGCATGTCCAACAGCTCTGGGTTTGATATAGCTTTGTATGTTAGGCAGAGATCGCCTCCGAGTAGGCAATATGCGACAGAGTAAAGCTGGAATTTTTTGAGACGGTCTACGTAGGGCATCTGTTTGAGGCCAGTAATCCTCTTTGTGAGGTATTTCTGCGGCCTTTCCAGTTGTTGTAGATGTCTTGTGAGGTACATACCAAAAGAGGCGTATGAGAAACCTTTTGTGATGGTGTG
Organism: Protopterus annectens; assembly: GCF_019279795.1. Classification (NCBI taxonomy): domain Eukaryota; kingdom Metazoa; phylum Chordata; order Ceratodontiformes; family Protopteridae; genus Protopterus; species Protopterus annectens. Next base: position 1,376,898,640 of record NC_056725.1, on the reverse strand, counting down.
CCACGTAGAAGGATTTCCTGACTACTGTGGCGATGCGATTATCAAAGGAAAGACTACTGTCCACCTGTGTCCCAAGGTCTCATCACACTTTTGGTGTTAAATAGACTACCGCCTATGTGGTAATTCATGGGTACAGTTTTTTTTACCAAAAGGGATGACAATGCACTTTTTGGATCTGAGCTTGAGGCCATGGCTTTGACACCAGGCATCTGTCTCAGTGAGGCCCTTTTGTAGGATGTCCACATAGTTAGGAGTTTTGATTATGGCTCCTAGTTTGCAGTAATCTGTGAACTTTGTTAGCCAAAGACCTTCTGTGTTAGCCTGTACTACAGAGAAGTAGATACCAAACAGGAGAGGACCTAGGACTGAGCCCTGTGGTACTCCACGTGTCACTGGTCTGAAGCTGGATTTAGAGTCCACTACTTTCACAGTGTGGGTTCTGTCAGTGAGCCAGTTGGCAACCCATCTTGTGACATAGGGATTTATACCTAGTTTAGTGAGTTTGTCTATAATTCCAGAGTGGGGGATGGTGTCGAAAGCCTTGGCGAGATCTAGATAGATGAGGGTAAGGTGGTTCACACAGCCTATGGCTTTGGTGACCGCTTCAAAGAAGTCTATCAGGTTTAGGAGACATGATCTGCCTTTTACATACCCGAACTGGGAAGGGTCCAGAGTTTGGAGACTACCAATGTTATTGTTTATAAGTTCCATGACGATACGCTCCATAGCCTTGCAGACCATGCTCGTCAGGCTAATGGGACAGTAGTTCCCGAGGTCTGTGGTGGCTCCCCCTTTGTGGAGTGGGATAACTGTTGCTGTGCGCCATTCAGTGGGCACAAAGCCTGAGGTGAGGCTATGATTGAACATGGTACTTAGGTGGGGTGCCAGGTTGCTCTGTAGTTCATGTAGAACACAGCCTGGGATGTTGTCAGGTCCTAAGTATGCTGTGTACTTGGCTTTGGAGAGTGTTTTTTTTTTTACCTGTGCAGCAGTGATTACAGGTACTTTGCATTCTTCCGGTATTGGGGATCTGGGGAGAAACCAGCCCCATACTGACTGTGATCACTGTGTGCTCTTAAGGGAAATTGTACTTTACTGTGTGTGTACTTGTTATCCTTTCCAATGTGCACGCCCCTCACTGGTGCTAGTGGTGAGGACTGAGGCTCCTTGATTACTGGGCCAGTGCACGGGAGTCACCGTCACTAAATATGATAAAAGCAAAAAGCTTTTCATCATTGATGAGGACATCTCTTGCCTATCCCTGACATTAATTATAAAAAATTTTTAACACTGAATGTGTAACATGCCCTTTAAAATGTGAAAGTGAGAAAATGGACTTTTAATACTCAAAAATGAGGAGCATTCCTCACAATGAGGTCACTTGAAAGGTATGAATAAGAATAACAGGTTTTCCCACACATTATTTTTAGCTTTGTTCCTGTTTATTGAGCAAAGAAGTTGAGAGCTGTGACCAAGATGATATACATCAGCTCTTAAAAGGTTTCACAAGTGCCATAACTTTCTGAGAGCTAAGCAAAAAACAATGGCATGGTCCATAGTTAACCATTATCGCTGGGTCTCCAGTACTCATCAGGCTGACCTCTCGGAAAGCATCAGAGGTCATCCTGCTGAAGGTGAAATGCAGAGCTCACTGGTAGCGACCATGGTCACTTCTTGGAGTGGGACACAGGCTATTCTGATAGTAACCCAAACGCTTCCCAGTAGCGGCTACAGAGGCTGGTGTCTACAACACTCCTTAATCTTTAACTGCACTACTGGAACCCTCACAGGTGCCAGAAGACATTAACTTTACTAGCCCCCTAGCAAGTCTTATGGTGAAACCACAACATGTTAATAGCTATCCATTTTTCCCTACCAGGAGCTTCCATTGTAGTTTTTAGATTCTGTTCCCTGGTCCATTTTTTTTCTTTTTGATTTCCTAACCTACTCAACTTTATCCACAGAAAGATGTTCAGTCCAAGAAAAAAGCTGCAACAGCGATAAAGAACATAAAAAATCTCGCTCTCCTCCAACACAACACTCTGTGGACTGCCGCCGTTTGATGTAAAAAAATAAAAATTCCACTGCCCGTGGCTCAGAGTAAAAGTACGTTTATTATGACACAAAAACGTTAAGCGCTTTCACTCACAACAAAGTGAGCTTCATCAGAACGTTTGAGCAGCTGTTACAAAATGTTTAAATGTTGCCACTGGCGCCAAAAATGTAATATGTTCAAAATAGTATTTAAAGCTAACCTACATGCATAAAAACACTTATTCTCATCCTGTCAATTCGTGCCAAATGTACAAACCATTGCACATCAAATAATCTTCACATAATAAAAATGCATAAACATATAATGAACTGTATAAAATATGTGTTCAACTATAAAAAAAATATATGTGTGTATACATATGTTAAAAATGTCAGTACTGTATAACAATAACTGCCATTGCCTAACATCCAATAAAGGTTTAATGGATATGTGGTCGTTCAAACCTGGTGGAGTCGTGGAATCAGTCAATAGTTGCCACCAGACCTCCTTATAGGATAATATACTTTTACTATTACCCCCCCGCCCCCGGGATCTGTGACCACATTCTCCAAAATAGCAAATTTAAAATTATGTTTTGCTCCAAACTTTTCTATATGTCTATACAGGGCATTTTTTGGGTCCTTCGTCCTAATACTGTACAGGTGAGCGTAAATATGCTTCTTAAAATTCCTCTCAGTTTTTCCTATATAGTACCCTGGACAGGCCTCACATTTAGCCATATATATTACTATTTTCGAGTTGCAGTTTCCCCGTTTGAAACTTAACTTAGTCTTATTGATGTTGTCCAGGACCAGTCCAACATCTTCATTAATGGCAAAACACTGGCCACAAACGCCACATTTTGAGGTGTGCGTAATAATGATGTCTGATCCTGTAACTCTCAAACCCCTTTCCCTCACCTGCACAGTATTAGGACGAAGGACCCAAAAAATGCCTTATATAGACATATAAAAAAGTTTGGAGCAAAACATAATTTTAAATTTGCTATTTTGGAGAATGTGGTCACAGATCCCGGGGGGGGGGGGGGGTAATAATAAAAGTATATTATCCTATAAGGAGGTCTGGTGGCAACTATTGACTGATACCAGGACACCACCAGGTTTGAACGACCACATATCCATTAAACCTTTATTGGATATTAGGTAATGACAGTTATTGATGTACAGTACTGACATTTTTAACATATGTATACACACATACTTTTTTATAGTTGAACACATTTTATACAGTTCATTATATGTTTATACGTATTTATTATGTGAAGATTATGTGATCTGCAATGGTTTGTACATTTGGCACGAATTGACAGGATGAGAATAAGTGTTTTTATGTATGTAGATTAGCTTTAAATACTATTTTGAACGCATTACATTTTTGGCGCCAGTGGCAACATTTAAACATTTTTTAACACCTGCTCAAACGTTCTGATGAAGCTCACTTTGTTGTGAGTGAAAGCGCTTAACATTTTTGTGTCATAATAAACATACTTTGAGCCACGGGCAGTGGAATTTGTATTTTGATATTTTTACATCTTCAAGCGGAGGCAGTCCACAGAGTGTTGTTGTGTTGCGGAGAGCGAGATTTTTGACCTACTCAACTTTAAACGCTATGAACCCCTCAAACTGCATAAAATCCAAATCCTCGTAATTTTTACGTAGCTTTAAATATACACCTCATAATCTAAAAGGTGTCATGTAGCCACAGCTTTCATAACACAGAGGTGTAAACCTGCATACTAATAAAAATACCTGCTCTAGCATAGTCTCCTCGGATAGGTAGTTTTGGAAAATTACAGTCAGACATAACCTCTCACCCCTCCCTCTCTCTCATACTTTAGCTCAAAACTGTGGTGCTTTCTGAGAAAGTCAAAAATACTAATAAATGATAATGGGCATTACAGTTATGAACCTCTTTTACCTCAAAAAATGCAAGTGTATATACACACTAGAAAAAGTGCTGGTATAATATTAGAGAAGTACCTCGCGCTTAGTTCTGCGCAGGTTTGGGCATGCCAGGACTGACTGACATGCGAAATGGGCATAGAAACCCCAGATGAGTGGCACACATGGTAATTCGAATGCCATGCCATGTTTAAATTACCAGCAGGTCTTCAATACGAATATGCATGCAGTAATATGTAAAAGTCAATGCAATAGCAATCACCCAACATACCAGAAATAAAGCAAACAATCAATGCAATATCACCTTATCACCTAAAAATACAAACAGGGCGCAGTTGTCACTTGCCTCACAGATACATACAACACTGGTCAAACGTCTTCATTTATTCCTTGCACATTACCATGTTAGAAGAATATCACCACCTTCTAAAATTCCGGTCAGGGATGGCAGCAGAAATGTATTCCTTTATTTCTTGCAAATTACCGTGTTCAAATAATTTAACACCTTCTAAAATTCCAGTCAGTGATGGCAGAAGAAATGCATCCCTTTTGTTTCTTGCATATTACCTTTTTCAAATAACAAAACCAAATCGAAAGAGGTGTGCAAGTCTGAAAATGACTAAAACCAAAAAACAGGACTTGCACGAGTGCCCAAATGAAGGTCAAAAACCAAACTCCTTAGATAAGCACAAGCACTTTATTTCCTTAACGCTGCAACACAAAAGAATACGTTTTCGACATAGAATCCAAGTCTTCATCAGAGATGAACAAATCGCAGTAGACCTTACATCATTTTATACCATTCAACTTTTTATATGTATGAAACGATAGGCAAAGTTCCCCAACACCATGAAAATGTTACAGGCAATTTCTGTAAGGCGCAACTTTCTTTTTCACATCACTAACGCAGAAGAAGAAGCATGTACATGATGTAAGGTCTGCTGTGATTTGTTCATCTCTGATGAAGACTTGGATTCTATGTCGAAAACGTATTCTTTTGTGTTGCAGCGTTAAGGAAATAAAGTGCTTGTGCTTATCTAAGGAGTTTGGTTTTTGACCTTCATTTGGGCACTCGTGCAAGTCCTGTTTTTTGTTTTTTTTTTCAAATAACACCTTTCCAGTGCAGTTGAATGTATTGCCTATATTAAGGAGGGATGCCACTTCCAAACCTTTACTTCTTACCTACTTGCTACTACAGCTACTGGTGCAAGAAACTCTGGGATCTCAGAAAAATAAGCAGAATCGATGACAGCTACCTCTGTTCCATTACTTCTTCTTTGCCATCAGCCATCACCTTTCTGCAGTCTTTTGGCATTGTACAGCAAGAGAAACGCTGCATGCTGTGTGGATCCCTGGCATCTCTGGTTTGCCATTGGTCTTCATTAGTAGGTAGCAGGTAGTAATGACGGGCTTGGAACTCTCGGCTAGGGGCTATAATGAACATTTAGTGCATAAGAGCATGGATGGTGTGAAGAGATTTAGGAACACTAAAGCCAAACCATATTTCTCGGAAAAGACGGAGACTGAAGTAGCACAACAGGCTAGAAACTCTGAGCACCCAAGTAAATTGAGAATGTGCTTTAGCTATTCAAGGAATATAAGATTATATACTGATGTCATAAACACTACCCGCGGTGGTGGTGCTGCGGTAGCGTTGTCGCCTCACAGTAAGACGCTGACCGGTTTGATTCTCAGCTAGAGCGTCTTCTGCGTGGAGACATGCGTGAATGGGCATACCTTCGTTGAAGGTTGTGCGTCAGGGCTGGTAACTCGGCACGTAAAAATCAACTACCAATCATTAGCGGACCGGAGTTTCGCTGTGGCGACCCCTAAGCGGGAAAAGCTGAAAGACACAACATACTGATGTCATAAACAAACACTGGGGCATCCTGATGAATGATAGACAGGTGAATAAGTTTATAGAGAGAACACCCCAGTTTACCTTTAAAAATAAAAAAACTATGAAAGACAACTTTGCCACATGAAAGATTGTAACTATAGGGTAGGTCAAGAGGGAACCAAGTCCTGTGGGAAGTGTCAGAAGTTTGTACATCTGACGGACAAGACAGAATTTAGACATCCAGACACAGGAGAAGTTTTTAATTTTACAGTTACGGCTACGTGTGGTAGTGAACATGTTGTACACCAGGCCATGTGTCAACTTTGCCATAAATTCTATGTTGGCAAAACAGACAGGCAAATAAAAGATAGAATCAGGGAGCAGGTTTATCATATCAGGAAAAGAAGTAGTTTTAATGCATTAGCTAAGCACGTTAATGAGGCTAATGACAGACACAATTTTAAGTTTCAGATTATAGCTAGGTGTTTTGATAACCCAAGACGAGGGGATATAAGGGGACGAGAGTCAAAATGGATAGTCAGATTAAGGGCAAACACAGGATTGGGACTAAATGACCATGTAGCTATAAAGCCCATTTTAAAAAACAGACCACTATGCAGGTAGATGTCTGCGATTATTAATGCAAGTAGTTTTAGTCCAATATATTGCAGATTATGAATATTATAAATTTATTCTGTATAATGTTGTTTGTATTTCATTTTATATATGGTAAATGTTTTATTATGCAATATGAATGCTTTTGAAAGAAGTTCATGTTTTTTAAAAAATATATACCTTTAAATATATCCTAAAAAGGTCATAGGACTTTATTTGAAATGTATAAGAAGGGTGTTGTAATTAAATGTAACATACACCTGAAGAAGCGTTTCGTGAATGTGCTTGTGTTTGTTTGTATTAAAGCAGTTGGAGAACCTGGAGCCTGGTCTGTGCATCTTTTGCGGCTTTGGATTGGTCTTCATTTGCTTGGAGGTGCATGGCTAGAAAGTGTAGGAGTAAGACGGGATGCTTTCTGGCACATTTTTTAATAAAAGCTGGCTGCCTCTCAATACCCTTGTCAAGATCCTTTACTGGTGGTCACGAAAGCTACCAGTCTGTAGGCTTGCAAAGCATTTGTCAGTGTCCACCACCTCCGTGATGGACTGGTATAGGTTCATACTAGGCTATCTGCCCTGGGGCAATTATAAGCCTAGCCCGACTCTGTATGGCTTACGCCACCCCTTGATTTGAGTATACTGTGCCCTTTTTAAGGTTTAGTTTACTGTGCCTCTGTATAATAGTGACACGGGAGTAATCCCTGGGACAAACCTACAATCCCCCATCCACTTATCGAGATTCTTCTTGAAGAGATTCAGTGAGGTGCTCTGCCTCACATGAACTGGAATTCTATTCCAGAGCGAAGGGAGCCTCTGGGTTATGAACCTGTCCCTCCAGCAAGTTCTATTTATTTCTGTGCTGAGGTTCAAGTCCCTCGAGCGTGTGGCTCTAAGGGATTTAGATTTACTGAGGTGGAGCCTGTCCATTAATTCTGGATTTGACATAGCTTTGTATGTCAGGCATAGATCACCTAGAAGTAGGCGGTATGCAACTGAGTAGAGCTGGAGTTTTTTTAACCGAGCAGCATATGGCATCTGTTTGAGACCATTGTTCCTCTTGGTGAGATACTTTTGGGGTCTTTCTAATTGCTGCAGGTGTCGGGTAAGGTACATCCCAAAAGGGGCATTGTATTCTATGATGGGCTTGATAAGGGATGAATAAAGGGGCACGATTACCTCTCTTGATCTAGATGTGAAACCCTTCGTGATGAGGTGGGCTATGTAGAAGGTCTTTCTAACCACTTTGGCAATGTGGTTTTCAAAGGAGAGATTGCTATCAACTTGGGTCCCCAGGTCCCTAATAACTTTCTCTGTACTTAATGGGTTTCTGCCTATGTGGTAATTTGTGGGCACATTGTTTGTGCCAAAGGGTATGACTATACATTTTTTTGGCATTTAGCTTTAAACCATGGTGCTGGCACCAGTTATCTATCTCTTTGAGACCTTTTTGAAGGATGTTTGTGTCAGCTGGAGAGTTGATTATGGCGCCCAGTTTGCAGTAGTCTGCGAACTTGGTGAGCCATAGTCCTCCCACGTTTGCCTGTATCTCGGAAAAGTATATACCGAACAAGAGTGGTCCCAGGACAGAACCCTGTGGGACGCCACTTGTGACCGGTTTCGAGTCTGACATGGCGCCAGCAACTTTCACTCTGTGGGTTCTGTCTGAGCCAGTTTGCGACCCATCTTGTGACATAGGGGGTTTATATTTAAGCTGGATAGCTTATTTATGATGCCCGCGTGGGGTATTGTGTCAAATACCTTTGCAAGGTCCAGATAGGCTGCGTGGACTACCTTCCCTTCATCTATGGCTTTGGTGACTGTTTCAAAGAAGTCAACCAGGTTCAAAAGGCAGGATCTGCCCTTGACAAAGCCGAACTGGGTAGGACCTAATGTCTGTAGATCCCCAATGTCTTTGTTTATGAGCTCCATGATGATCCTCTCCATTGCCTTGCAGACTAAGCTAGTCAGGCTTATGGGGCGATAGTTTCCAGGGTCCGTAGAGGCTCCACCTTTGTGGAGTGGGACCACTGTTGCTGTATGCCATTCTGTGGGCACATATCCTGTAGTGAGGCTGAGATTGTATAGCTGTTTTATTTGAGGGATTAGTTCCTCTTGTAGTTCATGTAGGACGCAACCTGGGACGCCATCTAGTCCCATGGAAGCAGTGTTTTTTTGCTTTGGAGAGGGCAGCCTTCACCTGAGCATCTGAGATGTTTGGAAGGCAGCCCTCTGCCGGGATAGATACTTGCTCTTTTGGGGGGAGGGGGTGGAGAAGTTTGCACTGAACCTGTCTGCCAGGATATTGGCGATGTCTGTGGGGTCAGTGTATTTTTTTGTAGTTTAGAATCAACTCAGAACAAGTCTGGGAGTTGCATCCAAGGTTTCTAACATAACTGAAAAAAGCCTTATGATTGTCTTTGGTGTCCTGTGCAATTTTTCTCTCGAAGCTGGCCTTGGAGGATTTTATGAGGGATCGTAATTTTTTGCTAGTACTGATCAGAGATGCCTTCCCTATTAGGGATTTTGCTCTATCATGTAGTAGCTTCCTCCTTCTGTTGTACAGTTTATTTATGGCAATGGTCCACCAGACTGGATGCCTGCCTTTGGATGATTGGGTCTTGGTTTTGTTTGGGATAGCATGATCCATGCATTCCTGGAGATGTCCGTAGAATGCATTCATATAGGATTCTGCAGTTTGGGCTGTAGTTTCCACTGGCCCTGGGGCCTTGAAGGATTGCACTTCGGTTTTGAGAAGTGAGAAGTTCGCTTTTGGGAAGTTTTTCACTGTGGTTTTCTGGGCTGGGGGTGGGGTCGGGATGTGGACATCCAGTGAAATTAATTTATGGTCTGATCTTACCAATGAGGGATATACTTCTGGTGTGGAGCATAGAGTCCCCATGTTGGTAATGATCAGGTCTAGTATGTTGTCCCCTCTTGTGGGAGTGGTGACTAGTTGTTCCATAGCATTTGAGTTTATAATTTCCAGGAATCTTTGGGCTAAGGTGCTGGGACTTGAGTAGTGCTTCCAGTCAATGTTTGGGTAGTTGAAGTCGCCCAATATAATGGTGTTTGGAGAGATCTTCATGTTCTCCAATGTTTTCAGGAAAGCCGAATGGGATTCCTGACTTTGAGAGGGTGGTCTGTAGGATGCTATAAACTGAAAAGCAGTCTTGCCCACTGTTAGTTGCACATGGATGGTCTCAGATACTTTGTGCAATGCCACTAACCTGGAGGTGTGGATATCCTTGATAAATATGGAAACTCCCCCTCCTTTTGTGGTTCGGTCCGGGTTTTGGGGCCGAAAAGCATGATATGAGGTATAGCCTGGTAGTGCTGGGGTGCTCTCTGGAGCCTTGAACCAGGTTTCTGTCACTGCACAGATATCGATGTTCTCCATACTGAGGAGAGCTTCAAGTGCATGCATCTTGAGGTTAAGACTTCTGGCGTTTAGCAGCATTACCCTTAGTTTTTTGTTCCTTGTGCTGTCTATGGGGGTGGGTTTGACTTTTGAGCCTTGCCTAAAAAAGGCACTATGGGGGTGGCAAGAGCCTTTGCCAATATCCGAAAGCCCAGTGGTGATAGGTGCAAGCTGTCCCTAGCGAAGCAACATGGCTTGTCGAGCATGTCATCCCAGGCTGACAGACACTGGATCCCCTTTGAATGACACCAAAATTTTAGCCAATTGTTAAAATCGATCATTTTGTCTTTGTACTGTGGCATCATTCTAGGTGAGGGTAAGATGCTGCTCAAGGTCAGGGTCATACCAGCCTGGGCTACATGATCAGAGAGCTCCTCTATGTCTCTTTTTATGTAGTCCAGGGAGGTACGTCTCAGGTCATTCACACCAGCATGTACAATGACCGAGTCATATTTGTATTTGCTTTGGAGTGACCAGAGTGCTTGCATTATGTGTCTGATCCTAGCACCCGACAGGCAGCTCACTGTGACCTTCTCTTTATTCAGCCTGGTGAGCGGGACGTCAGTGTGTCTGACAATAGAGTCACCTATAACAAGAGTATCAGGTGTGGTCAGCCTTAAGGGCTGTGGCTGCTTGGCACACTGACTTTGTGGGTTGTGTGTTGTGTGTGTTTTGTTTTAAGGTAGCGTTTGCTTGGATGTCTGCTTTGGAGGTCTCTGTTGCTTAGGTAGATTTTTATTTAGAGCCTCCGAGTATGTTTTTGTGTATTTATGCGTTTGGTTCGCTGATGTGGTGGGAACTATGCGATACTGGAATTGTGTTGTGTGAGGTTACCTTCTCCTCCTGACTGGTTACACCAGTTTTGAGATGAGAGAGCTCAGCCTCCAGTTTGGCTAAATAGTTTATCTCTCACATATATTTGAACCTGTTTGGAGGAGGAGAGGGTTGTCCGTGTACATGAGACAGTTGTAACATTGCCTCAAGATTCCCAGATTCACCAGCTGGACTGGAGAGGAAACCATTGACTGACTTTTGGACATGCTAGAGTAATAGGGAAACTGAATTTAAGACGGACCAATAGAGGACAGGGTAATCGTAGAGAGTATAAGAGTAAGTAGTGCTTATGGTTTAATAGTGCTAACTTGTAGGATTACTTAATTGAACCAGTGAAGGGCCTTAGAATGAGAATATGGTGTTTAAATTGAGAGATAGAGCACTTCTAAGGGAAAAAATGAAGAGCAGACTTTGTGGAGCCAGGAATACTTTAAACCCAATTAGGCGGTGCTGCCCGTTGATGCGCTATGCTCAAAAATGCACAAAACCTCGCAAAAGAGGGTTTTAAGAGAGGAAGATGAAGGAGTTTTGGAATTGACCTAAAATGGCCAATAAAACTACAGTTTCAAGTCAGTAACCACTCCCACAGGGGCAGGCAGGCTGCTCAATGTTTTTCACTGCCACTGATCAACAGAGAGACTTTCCTTTAGCACAAGCAAAAATGGCCTCACAGAAACTTACAAACAGTTCAAGAACAGCAAGCCTGTAACTGAACTTTTTTAAATCTCAGAAAAGTGGGAAAAAAGCAAGATTTTTTTGTTTTTTCAGAGATAGCAGAGGTTAACAAGTATCAGCAAGTTATAACAGTGCAGTAAATAACCCCACACAAGAGTGCTAGGCCAAAGACAGATAAAATGCAAGTTTTGAGAAAAAAAACGATTTTAAAAATAAGTGCAAACAGGAAATTCAGTAAACAGCTCTAGGTTGTGCTCTAAATACAGTTACTAATGCAGAAATCAAATTTAACAAGCCAGAAAATGCTCAAAATAGGCGGTTATGCAGAAAAACTTAGCAAATAAACAGAGGAAAAATACTTAAGTCTCAAAAGTGGCTCCTTTCTTCTCTCAGCGTTTTCTCCTCTTGGTGGGTGCTTCACCAACAGCCAACAAGCCTGAAAAGATCAGTTTCTAAGAGATGTCTGCAGCTGGAAACTTCTGCAGGACCCCATGCTGCTGGGCGGTCCAGGTCAGGAGGTGCAGACAGGTGAATGTAGACAGGTTAAAGCCAAGTATAATCGTGACGAACCTTGGCCAGAATGGACAGATGGATTTTCGGCATATACAACTGCACAGAGAAAACTAGGTACCTCACTTTTGTGGAGAAAAGGGATGCAGCCACTTTATTGCCGATTATCCAGGCTCATGTGTTAGCTGGGACAGTCACAGTTTCAGACGAATGGGCTGCTACAGGGGCATCGCTCAAATGGCTGGTATGAATTACACTCACAGAACTGTGAACCACAACCAGACTTTTGTGGACCATGGGACAGGCGCCCATACAAACTCATTGCAAGAAACGGTTCAGGGTGATGAATAGGACTATGAGGCATGTGGAGAGTCACTTGGATGAGTTCATGTGGCGTGAAAAATAAGGAAAGCAGGATGAAGATCTGTTCCTGTGCCTGCTTGGACACATCAAGGACTTTCAGGATTCACATCAGCAGCAACTGAAGTAAGCAGATGATTTTTGTGATCTCTTGTCTGTATATTTTGATGACTAACTTAATGTTCACTTGTATATATTGCTAATATGATCTTTCTTTGCGTACTGTTCTATTATGCACAAAATACTGCTCAATAACAAAGTCTTTACTTTACATTATGTATTATCATTGTCTGTTGCATTAACTAAGTAGAGCTTTTCTCCCCGGGCCACCGTGACTGAAGTAAACAGATGATTTTTAACCGTGATTTTGTAAGTAGAGTACTATTTTTGTAATTTTTAATGCTTTTGAATGCAGTCCTAATAAAAAACGATGATTTTTTTTTTTTTTTTTTTTTTTTTTTTTTTTACTTACGCGGTTTGCGTTGTTGCCTTTTTACAAGCTAATTTTGTGAGAACAATTCTGCAATATTTGCAGATGAAATGCTGTCCGTAATAAAAACCGATTTTTTTTTTTTTTTTTTACTTACGCGGGTGCTGTTGCCTTTATCCATAAATGAAAATTAATTTTGTTTACTATATTATGTCAATATAGTTCTGCAATAGTTTTTGTAATGTTGATTTTTTTTAACTTACGCGGGTGTTGTCTGGCCATCAATATTCATGACAGTACTTTCGGCACAGAAATCAATATTCATACAGCTGCTGCAGGGAGGCGCGGTTGGGGCGGGATTTGCTACTGCGCAAAGTGCGCATCCTGCGAGGTACTACACTACTATTATACCAAAGTGCCCCAAATTTGCAGCATTTTCTCCGCTTATTTATTGCTTTGCCCTCATCCGTGAAGAAAAAGTTAGCATTATGCCATCGTAATCGACACATCACTGCCATCGTCCGCCTCCCCCAGAAAGTATGCATTATTACTATGAGTTTTAACCAGAGACATTACTCCCCCCCCATAAAGTATGCATTAATACTATAACCTAAAAGGGTGTTTTAACCAGAAACATTATTTAAAACAGTCTGGTGAAATAACAGTATATCACATTTCAATGTGCTGCACACTTCTGAGCTTAAAAAACAAAGTATTCAAAAACTTCACGAAATTAAAAGACTTTCCATGACAACATAAATACCCATTAAAAACGAAACAAAAACCTTCCGCAACTTCATTCGCGCTGTTTGAGCCATTCAAAACAAAAACCGAAACAGCCCGCTTACAGCCTAATACAAACTCCACCCACTGGGGCGGATCTACAGCAAAAACATTAAGTAATATTTATTATTGCATTCATTAGCAGACTAAAACCAACTTACCGCTTTAGCCAGAGGAGTTAACTGGCCTACCAGTGGCCTTTTCCCAAAGCACCACTACATTGCTGATAAAACAAAATAAATCTCAAGTGTACACACTGACTACTAAACTTAAAATACTCCTTTCGACTTTCTGAACAAACCCTCCCATCAAGCGCAACCATGGTGCATTGTGGGTAAACATGGAGTAATTCAACTGTGTACTTCACATTGATTGGATGTTACTTGCAGTCAAAGTGTCCAAATCATCGAGCTGCGGCAGAGTACAGTTTGGTGGTCATGCATTTGTGTTAGGGGTTAGTGATTTTAAAGAGTATTAGAGTGTAGTTCTTATTGCACTCTATTTTTTATTTAGATCAGCTTTAATATTAATATCCCCTCACTCAGGCCGCATACTTTTGTAAAACAGCAATCTAAATGGTGGGGATAATAAAGTGTACTATATTGATAGGCAACTGTATTTTTTAGAAGTTAATTATTCATTAGCACGTGGTGGCTAAAAGCGATAGGAGTCTGACAGTTCAAGTTTATCTTGGAAAGTTTATACCTAAGCTTTGAGATGGCATATAATAAGATTCCCCCACGATGGCTCAACTGCCCACGACGGGGACAACCTGTAGCAGGTAGGTGTTCTATACTTATTGGCGGATAATGTTTGCTTTATGGCTAAGAAAACTATGATTTCTTCAGCTGGAATCAAATTATCAGCTAGTAGCTAACTGTAGTAACTAGAAAATTTCAGCAACCAAGATATGCCATCTGGAATCACTTGTACTCTCCAGGAAGACGGGCATCTAAACATAAGTGCCTAGTGTTTTGTTGTTGTGAGTTGTATCTCAAATCCTCCTAGTTTTTGGCAATGATTTTTGCATTTTTTGACCACATCTTGATTTTTAAGTAAGACCGGACCTACAAAATGCATAGATCTGAATAACGTTTTAATTTATAGCGTGATTAAAGGACTGTGACATGGTGTCACGCTTTTGTATTTCCATATCCTCTCTAGAATACACAGGGCTATTTAGAAACAAACTACTTATTGTGCAGTTGTTAGATAGCTGCATGCTACATTGATTTCTGTAAAACTTGACATGTCTTTGCCAGCAATTGTGTAACCTTTTTAGTATGGTAGCCATAACTTGATTCCAGAAATAAAATTATGAATTTTTAAGAACTTCATTGAAATGTCATGTGAGGTGGAGGTGTTAACCACTGAACCTCCGTCTTGTATGGTTAGCATGTCATATTTTGGTACTGCTTAAAAGTTGGATAAGTACGGGTGATGATAGTATACTGAGTAGAATTAAATGTAATGTTATAACAGGGTCATAGCCGTGCAACCCAAATGTGACTCACAAATTTGATTTATGTAGGGGTGATTTACTGACTACCTTTGTCCATCAGAGACATAGATGCCAGACGAGGAGTGAATTTTTGGTTGACCATCCATTGGCCTATGTACTTAAATAGGGATAGGGAGCAACTCTGCTCCAAATAGATGGGGAGCCTGTTCCAGAGAATGTGAATTCTCTGAGACGTATGTTTCTCTCTCCAACATGTTCTATTTATGTCACAAGCAAAATTTAGGTCTTTTAATCTAGTAGTTCTTAATGCTGTTTGTTTTGCGGATATGCAAAGGTTTCATCAAAGCATGGTGCAGGGATGCCTTGTATGCCAGGCAAAGATCAGTTCTCAGAAGTCTGCATTATACCAAATAAAAAGATAGGGCTTTCAGACGATCAGCATCGGACATTGTGTTTATTCCCTGTATTCCTTTTAAGGAACCTCCGTGGACGTTCTAGCTGCTGTATGTGCCTTATCCGCTACATACCGAAGGGGGCATTATACTCTGAGATGGGTCTGATGAGGGCCGTCTATAGTGTTATGATGATCTCTCCGGATCTAGATGCCATGGCCTTGTTTATAAGTTGAGCAACACTGAAGGATTTTCTTACTACCTTGGGCAAATGTCAGTTGAAGGCTAGGTTTCTAGCTACATGAGTTCCCAGATCCTTCACTAGTGAATCAACTTTTAGGGGTATTTTATTGATGACATAATTACCCACAGCGTCCAGCTTCCTAAAAGGTGCAGTAATTCATTTCTTGGTATTGAGTTTGAAGCCATGCCATTGACACAAAGTGTTTGTGTTAGGCATTCCTGAAGGGAGTTCTCATCTTGGAGAGATTCAGTGACTGCTCCGATTTTGCAGTTATCTGCAGTCTTGGTTAGCCAAAGGCCTTTGACATCTCAGAAGTAGATGCCAAAGAGGAGTGGACCTAGCACAGTGCCCTGAGGGCTTCATCGGTAACGGTCCTCTTTTTGGAGGTGGCCTCCCCGATTTCTAATCTCCTGGGTCCTATTAGTGGACCTAGCACAGTGCCCTGAGGGCTTCATCAGTAACGGTCCTCTTTTTGGAGGTGGCCTCCCCGATTCTAATCTCCTGGGTCCTATTATTGAGTGCGCTAGATGTTATAAAGGGGTTTATATGTAGTTCCATAAATTTATTGACAGTGCCCCAGTGGAGTATTTTATCAAATGTTTTGACCAGATCTAGATAGACAGTTTGCACAGTCTTCCCCTCATCCATTGCCTTGGTGACCTTTTCAAATAAGTCCATCAGACTCAGTAAGTATGACCTTTTGACGAAGCCAAACTGAGATGGATCTAGTCTCTGGCGGTTTGTCATTATTGATAATTTCCATGGTTTTGCAAATAAGACTAGAGAGACTAATGGGTCTGTAGTTTCCAGGATCTGTTGAAGTTCCTCCCTTGTGAAGGGGAGTGACTGTCTCTGTTCTCCATTCCCATAGCACAAAGTCGGTTTTAAGACTATAGTTAAATAATGGACTGTTCAAGACGCATTCTGGAATGTTGCTGAGTCAATTGAGACTGTGTTCTTGGCTTTAGCAAGCACAAACATGCTCCTTAGTTATATTTGAAGGGATTATGTTTGAGTGTATTCTTTGGGGAGATGGTTGGGGGTGAGGGGGGTAAAGTTGGAAGTGAATTTGTTTGCTAACCAGTTCACTATATCACCAGGCTTGGCGAAATGTGGCACCATTAACCACCAGTTCAGCAGATTGCTGTATGATGCCCTTTAGGTTTCTGACATAGCTAAAAAGGCCTTATGGTTATCTTTCACCTGGGAAGCTATCTTAACCTCAAAGTTGGCTTTGTTTGACCTAATTTGTCCTCTTAGATGCATGTTTAGTTTGAGAGAGTTTTTTACCTTTATGGGAGTTACTTTTCCCGATTCTTTTTGCCATCATATTATTTCTTTTTGAAGAGTTATCCCATATTTGTGAGCATTAAGTCTAGTATGTTGGGGCTTCTAGTGAGTGTATTCACTATTTGGTCAAGGGTGTTTATATTTATGAAGTCTGTGAATATTTGTGCTTCTATTTTCCCAAACTATAGAGGGGTAATTAAAGTGTTGGTTTGGATGGTAAGTGTCTCCAGTACATCCATGTATGGATTTTGAGCTTCTTGGGACATGAGAGTAATTTATAGTTGGTTAGGATATGGTACAAGATTTTGTCCATGATGATCTGTATGTGGAGAAAGCCCAGCGCATCATCCTTTTTTGACTACTCTAGAGGTATGCTTCTTATTGATGCATATTGTGACACCTCCACCTTTAGCCCTTGTCTGTGCAGCTACTGGTCTAAAAGTGTGGAAGGCACTGAAGTCTTGCACTGCTGGGCAACTCTGTGCCGCTTTAAACCATGTTTTTATTTATGCTTCTAGCATTGAGAAGTAACACCTTGAGGGACAGTTGAGTTGATTTTGCCATGTTGGTAGATTTGTCAGTTTGGCATTGCCTAAAAAGGCACTGTGGGGGACAGGGTGGTCAAAGGTTTAGCCAGTATTTGAAAGCCTAGAGGAGAATGTTGTAAACCATCCTTGGCAAAGCAGTGTGGTCTTTTAACTATGTCCTCCTAAGCTGATAAATATTGGATCGCCTTAGAATGATACCAGTCCTCCTAAGCTGATAAATATTGGATCGCCTTAGAATGATACCAGTCCTCCTAAGCTGATAAATATTGGATCGCCTTAGAATGATACCAGAAAGACAGCCAGTGTTTGAAATCAGTCATTTTTGCCCATATTAAGTCGTCATCCTCAGTGGTATTATTCATTTGCTGACTTGGTATGTTATCCATCTGTTACTGTTTACCTGTTTTTGTCTGGATTTTTATGATAATTTTTTGATACAGAAGATGCACTGAGCAGACAAAGTGTAGTATTTATACTTACACTAACAAATTATAAGTTTGTAGAATAAAAGTATAAAGTTTTGTATGCAGGAGTTTGGGACAGAAGGATAGTTAAGAGAAAAAGTAGGAAATTAATACTTTAAATAAACTGTAGTTGAACAAACTACAGAATCCCAAAAAATAATTGGCGAACAGTTTTCTTTGTCTGACTTGCGGTAACCAAAGATAATGTAATAGCTGTGGTATGGAAGCCTTTGCATTCTCAAATGAAAACAACAGCATTTACATTTTTTTTCAGCAAACAGGCTTTCCTTTTTTTGACAAAATGATTTAAAGAGAAAGTAGAACTAGAAGAAATTGTTTTTGATAACCATCTTGGTAAACAAGCTGTTTGTTAACCAGATAGGTGAACTATGTCCAAATCTCTGTTGTGCTTGCTTAGTACAGGACTAAAAGTAATATGGATAACTTGGCAGGTATGCCAAGAATGTATTTGATAGCTTGTGTGAAACAGTAGACTAAGAAAAGGATTTCCAGGAGTGTAACTCTCGCTGATATAATTTTGCTAATGTTTGGATTTTGGGTGAATATGTGAAGAACAGTTGAAATAGCATGATAAAAAGTGCAACTGCTGAATTCCTTTGATTGGGTACTTTAACAGTAGTATATGATGATGTTCCTTAATGAGAATATTTAAGTTGTCTTCAATATCTGTGACAGTTTACAATGCAGCGGCTGCAGATGAATACATTTTATTTGGTGTTCAGTATAAGTCTGTGGGGATGTTTGTGGAAGAGAATTAATAGGCCTAACTGGTAAGGCTGTTCTAGAATTTGGGGGAACAATATTTAAGGTACTGTTAAAGCCCAGTTGCCTTCTAAGCATAAGCAAGACCTTTCTGTCTTTAATGAACACTTTGTAGTTAAGGTTTAGATGTAGAACGGTGAAGAACATGAAACCAGAGTTTAATATAGGATGAGTTCTACAATGACGGGTCATTGTTATTCAGAAATGTACATGCTGATTGGACAGACCAACCAGCATTCCTGTTTGTAAATCGAGTATATATCAATAGAAAAAAGTCCAGCTGCTGAAGTACCATTGAATGGCCAGACTTTTATATTGCTATATGCTACAGAAGGCAGACAAAAGAAAAGAAAAATCTAAAGAAAAAGAAACTTGCAGTAAACTCGGAGTTAACTGGAACTGAAGCAACCAGAAAAAAAAAATCGAAGAAATACAAAACAATTTTTATGTGTTGCACTTTCTGCCACCCCCTTCCCCGCAGAAACATATCTTGTGTTTTTAGAGTTTTACAGTTTTAAAAAGGAAGATAGGAATAAATTCCCTCTCTCCCCAACCTAAGAACAAGTCAAACCAAACAAATACTATAGGGTACGGTATTAGTCAGGCCTATTTTTAATAGCAACTCTCAAGCAACCCTACTGTTATCCGGCATCTACCAATCCCCATGGGTGCCGGTTAACTGAGAGTTTACTGTACCTGATTTTCTTTGAATTTCTACACTGTCTCTGCACACAGTTGTACCTCTGAACTGTGTGGATTTTCAGAGAATGTTCACAGTTTTGCCTTATACTGAAAAAGAAGCAATGGAGATTCTTTTTTTCTCCATTGCTTCTGTTGAACAGCACTGATGTACTGTACAAATGTGGGAATGTAAATCTCATAGATAACCTCAATACCTTAGAAAACACGAAAGAATGGGAAACTGAGGAGGAACACTACAGCTCTGTTATACAAATACATTATTTAAGAAAGGTAAGCAATTTCGTAAATAATGTTATTGTGTAATAGTAATAACCATCAAGAGGGTATGGGTATAGAGGATTTAACCATGCTTGGCTTTGTTTAACCACTGTGGCTTCGCCCTTGTGATCAAACCATGCCAAGTGTGGGTAAATCCTGATATTCCTAGACCCACTTGTGGGTTCATGCTTAATTAGGTTACTGTTATAGTCAGTCATCTGCCTTTCAGGAATAGCCATCCTGACTTTTGATATAAATTGTAGCTGTGCTTTCTTAGTATTTTAGCATTGCCGTGTGTTTGGAGATAGCTAATGCAGTATGTTGGGGTGCAGGTTACATGTGTCTGTTGACAAAACAGATAAGATCAGTTTTTATATCACCCTCTTTTATGAGGCTCAAACACTAAGAAATGTTTGATTCGTATGAATTTGCTTCTGTTTCAGTACATGTTTGATGCTGGTAGATTTCAAGAGTTCAGTTTATTGAGTTTGACAATTTTTTTTATTTTTTTTTTAACATTTAGCTGGAATTTAATATTCATATCCTATCCAAATGCTCAGCATATCACTAGATATCTGAGACTATCTTTCCTGGAGTCCAGCAGTGTTATGTCATCTATATGAAGAATCAATGTACACTGTTTCAAGGTTTTGTGGTCATTTTGAAATGAAAAAAGTAGGTGTCAGAATGGGGCCATGATGCATACATCTTTTACATCCTGATGTTTTCTCAAGCCTTTGTTTCATTTTTGGAATTTATTTTTTGGATTGCTTCTAGAACATGAAGTGGTTTGATGGCCCAGAACTGTATGAGAGGGCTTAGGTGTCATGCATCAGGCACTTTAGTGATCTCCAGTGTGTTTGAGGTATACATACCATACAGTTTCCACTTTAGAACCAGTGTTGATGGGTTGGAGAACTTGAGTGTTTTACTGTCGTATTTTCACAGTTATTGTTGCAGTTCATGCTTGGTGATACCTCTCATTTGTTCAGTATTTTGCAAAACGTTTAGATTTTTGGCTTGTATTTGTGGTCTGTTACTCATAAATTTGTCATTTTCTGGCAAGCTTTTGAAAACTGAAGTTAAGTAACGACCGGCTGCATTTCAGATGTCATATCCTTCCGAAAAATGCCATTCTAGCATCTTTCTTCATATTTAGAAGAACAATATTTAAAATCTGTCCCTGTTTTTGGGCCTTTGTCTCGCCTCTCGTTATTTTTGGCTTTGTCCAGAATCCTTTTGTCATGTGGTTGACAGATATTTTATGAATGTCATTTTGGTTGCTTCCATTGACCCGATGTTTGCATTAAGACAGATACTTGAGAAGAAACTAGAGAAGAGGAGAGAGTCAAACTGGGCTTTCCTAGACTTGGAGAAAGCATATGACAAGGTCCCAAGAAAGCTGATCTGGGCAGTACTGCAGTGGTTTGAAGTCCCAGAAACATTGGTAGAATTAGTACAGGCTATGTACAAGGACCCAGTGACTCAAGTATGAACAGTGTTTGGCCTCACTGAGGGGTTCCCAGTGGGAGTGGGTGTACACCAAGGTTCAGCTCTGAGCCCACTGCTGTTCATACTGGTAATGGACTACATCAGCAAACAGGTTGGAGGGGTCAGAGCAACAAAGCTGCTGTATGCAGACGATGTGCCAGTACAGGCAGACTCTGATCTAGAACTTCAGCAAAGGATAGGAGAATGGAATGCAAATCTGAAGGCACATGGGATGAAACTAAGCACAGATAAGACAGTGGTAATGGCAGCAGATTGGGGAAATCAGAAGAAGCTGAGAATAGAGATAGATGGGAAGATAGTGGAACAGGTAAACAGCTTCAAGTATCTGGGAGGGGTGGTTGAGGAGAAGGGTAGTCTGAATGAAGAGGTCAAAGCTAGAATCAGAGGGGCTGCAGCCAACTGGCATAAAATATCAGGTGTAGTATATGACAGAAGAATGCCAAAGAAGCTGAAAAGCAAGATGTACAAGACAGTGGTGCGACCAGTACCACTGTATGGTACAGAAACCTGGGTAGTAAAGGCAGAATAGTTGAAGAAGCTAGAGGTGATGGAAATGAAGTGCCTGAGAAAGGTGGTAGGATGCACACTGTGGGACAGGCGAAGAAATGAGGACACAAGAGCAGAAGCTAAAGTAGCTCCAATTGCAGAAAAGATCAAAGAAAACAGATTACGATGGTATGGGCACATGTAGAAAAGCAGAAGACAATCTGGTGAGAGAGATTTGGGACAGACAGGAAGAAGGTAAGAGGAAGCGAGGGCATCCAGCAAAGAGGTGGATGGATTGTGTGAAAGAAGATCTGCGACAGGCATGAGTGTTGAAGAAGGCTGTAGAGTGGCACTGAATCGAGAGAGTTGGCGACAGTTAATACGATACCCCGACCCCATGTAAATGGAAAAAAGGGGATGATGATGATGATGATGATGATGAATTAAAAAGGAAAAAAAAAATCAGAAAACAAGCCTTGTAGGCAAATGTATGGAGGCAGATTATTGAGGTGTGGCCAGTTACATAGGAAGTAGAGTTTGGATTATTCAGGCTGTTGAGAGAAATATTTGAGTAAGGCTAAGAGAAAAGTGAAAGGGGTAAAAAGTTATACTGGTAGAGGAGGCAGTAAAGAGAGTTAAGAGGTTAAGACACTAATTATGATAAGGAAGAGTTAAGGCAGTAGAAAGAGGGGGAGTGATTTAGCCTGGTTTGTTGCAGGAGCAGAGCCAGTTATTGTTTAGATGTTCTGTTAGTGTTATCTTGAAATTGAAAAAAAAAAACAGAAGCAGCAAAACAAACTAAATAAAAATGCTGGCAGGCAGACTTTCACAGGCACACATCAGTGAGGTGATGATAAACCAAAGGTGTATTTAATGATAAAAATCCACAAGAAAAACAAAATGTGAGCGCTTTTGTTAAACACTTGATAAACCAAAGGTGTATTTAATGATAAAAATCCACAAGAAAAACAAAATGTGAGCGCTTTCGTTAAACAAGTGTTAACTCTTGTTTAATGAAAGCACTCACATTTTATTTGTTTTTCTTGTGGATTTTTATCATTAAATCATCACCTGAGTGATTTGTGCCTGTGAAATTCTGCCTGCCAGCATTTTTATTTATTTATATTGAAATTGGATCGGTTGGACGTATTTAGTATTTTTTTGAGGCATCGAATTCCAGGATTTTGCTATTTTGTTGGAGTATTAGGAGTTGCCATGGCTGTTATTGGGCTTAAGTTTCTGTTTAGTAGAAGCTTTTGGGATGATCTTACAGTATGACAGTTGGTATGGGGCTTGATAAGATTACTAAGAGATGGACAATTGTCTGGATGATGTGTAACGGAGTGTTGTAGGGCTAGTTGGTTTAAGGAGTTCAAGCCATTTTAGGAGGTGTAGTGCTGAGCAGTGGGGTGATCTGGTAGGTTAGTGGCAAATCTGGCTATTTTGTTATACCATTTCTCCAGTTTATTTAGGTCTGTTTTTCTTAGGTTAGTAAATACTGGTGCTGCATTTAAGAGTGTGGAGAGTAAATGTGTTCTAGAGATGGACTGTCTGGTGGTGTTGGTTAGGAAGGGTTTGACTCTGTATAGTGAACCTAGCTTGATGTGGACCTTTTTGTTTGTTAGTGCTGAGGTCATTGTCTGTTGTGACACCAAGAAGTTTGTGCCTAATTGACTCCATTGTGTTTTAGATTGTGAAGGGGAGATTGTGGTCATTTTGTTTAATACTGGTGAAAAGCATAAGTTTTGTTTAGTTAGGGCTGAGAATGAGCTCACAGTCGGAAAGGTATTTTTTGATGTTTAGGAAGGATTATTGTGTTTTTTTGTATGAGGATTATTATGTGAAGGGGAGATTGTGGTCATTTTGTTTAATACTGGTGAAAAGCATAAGTTTTGTTTAGTTAGGGCTGAGAATGAGCTCACAGTCGGAAAGGTATTTTTTGATGTTTAGGAAGGATTATTGTGTTTTTTTGTATGAGGATTATTGTGTTTTTTTGTATGAGGTTGGAAAAAGAGGGAGCTACACATATGATGGAGGAATTGTCTGCATATTGTATAGTGGTTGCATACTGAGTAGCTTTACAGAGTTTGTGTGTAAAGATTGAAAAAGAGTGGTCCAGGGTTTGAGCTGTGAGGTGCGCCCATGGAAACTGGTAGAAGAGTGGAGATTTCAGCTTGCCATCTGACTTCCAGGGTCGGGCATAATGGTAAAGGTTTAAGGTGGCTACTTCATTAATAAGTTTTTGGTGGGAAACTGTGTTGAATCAAATGGTTTCAACATGTCGAGGAAGAGTAAAGTGGGTTTTGTTTCTATGGTATTTCATTGTGTTTGTAAAGCTAACTAAAGCTGTTGTTGTACTATGTTTTGGTCTGAACCTGTGTTGAGAAGGAGACAAGAGGTTGTTTTTATGGAGGTGGTCTAGCAGCTGTGAATGTATACATTTTTCAAGAATTTTTGCTATGGGTGAGAGAATACCGATTGGTCTGTATTTGATGAATTCGGTGGAGGCGGATTATGAAGGAGATTTTCCAAAGTTTAGGGATATTATCTTTGTGTTATAGTTAGGTTCGTTACGATTGATATGAAATAGGTGATGGTGTCTGTAGCCAATTTTAGGAAATTGCTTGGAAGCAGGTCAGCTGCGAGGGATGAAGGTTTAAGTTTGGATAGATTTTTTTTATTGTTGAGGTATGTTTTGGATTTATAGTGAAGGAGTTAGGCTTAGTTTCCAGGTTGGTGGAGATAATTAGAGGGGTGTTGTTGATGTTCTTAATTAGGGACAGGATAGAGTAAAGTGTGTGAAAAATTAATTGCAGATATGCTGATGCTGCAGCTTAATACTGTTGCCTTGTAGAAAACTAAAGTCTGATCACTGCACTAAACTTTGCAAACTAAACATCTGAAGTAGGAGATTCATTTGTTTGCACCCTGTGGGTTATGGATCCGATATCGGATCCGAACCGGCATGGTTTTCCAGCTATGGATCCGAGCTCTCAGCTCCTCCCCTCACCCATAATGCCCTGCTCTCCCTACATGACCTCAGATCTAGTTTGCCGCGCTGGTGACCAGATTGGATTTCAGAGCTCTTCAGCTAAGTGATTGTTATTCTCCTTTTACAGTGTCAAGTTTAAAAATTTTTAGTTAGTTTTGTGTGAAAGTTGTAGGTTCCCTATCCTTATAGCTTAAAGTTTTAATAACTTTTATAACTTTTAGTTATCCCTCCCCTCGCTGGTGCGTAGAGTGTGTTTGGGCCTGTGTTTGCTTGGCTAGTTAGCATTTATTATTTTTTTTTTAATTTTCAAAAAAAAAAAAAAAAGTAGTAGAAGTATCCTTAGGATGTCTGAACCCCCTAAGGCTTTCTTTTCAAAGTGCTCCGAGTGTGGCCATAAGCTTTCTCCTGCTGATGGCCACACTCGGTGTGTTCGATGCCTTGGGGTTGAACACCTCACTTCTGGATGTTCCAGTTGTGCAGGGTTCAACCCCAGGGCATTGAAGGAGCAGAGGTCGAAGCTGGTCCTGGCGGGACTTTTGCCCCCGGACTCGGCTTCGGCTACCGCTCCTTCAGGGGGTACCGTGTCTACGGTTCCCTCCTCTCCTGCTCCCCCTCCTCCACCTGGGACTCAACCTCCCTCTAGTGGTTTGGAGGAGAGGGAAGCAAGAAAAAAGGACCGGAGGGAGAAGCACCATAAGCGGCGGGCCGAGACCTCTGTTTCGGCCCCGCCTGCCAAGCGGGCTTCTCCTCCGGCCTCCTTGTCTGCTGGTTCTCCCCCTCCTCGGCTCCGGTCTCCAGTGTGCTTCTCACCGTGACCTGAGGAGGAGGAGACCCGATCTCTGTCGAGGCTATCGAGGAGGCACTCAAGGCCTACCTCGGTAGCCTCGTCGAGATCTACGTACAGTTTATCTGACGCTGATCTGGACCAGATGATGAGAAGGTTCATCCAGGCCCAGATGCAGATGGGAGTGCTCCTGCCCCCCCCCCTCTGGGGGGGAGCTCAACCCCTTTCTTTAAACCTATAGCTCCTTCTCCGACCCGCTACCCGGGTTCAGAGCAGTTGGAGCCGAGCAGCTTCGGAGCCAGGGGTGGTTCGGCGCCGATAGTACTGGGTACTTCGGATCCGACCCTGCCCTCGAGTGCTTCGGATCCGACCTCTCGGAGCCTGGATTCGGGGGGATCAGTGCTCCTTCGGCGCCGTCGGTGTCGGAGCGCACTGCCCCCTCGGATCCGAGTGCTTCGGTGCCGGCTCCGATCCACTCTTCGGATCCGAGGGGGAGCCGATTATCGGATCCTTTGGTCGAGGTTGGCTCCCCCTCGGCTTTTGATGTAGTGGAGAGGGCCCTGTTGAGGGTTTCCGGACCCCCGGCACTTGCTTCGGCTCCGTCCCGCGCTCCATCTGCACTGGGCCAGGCTTCCACCATCCGGCCACTGGGACAGCCCGCTCCTTTGCCCCAAGTTGGTCCTTTGGAACATGAAACCACTTGCGAGGGGTCCTCGGACAGCCCCCCTGAGGATGCACCTCGCAAGCATACGTGTAAAAGGAGGCACATAGACTCCCCTGAGTCTCTCACAGAAGACACGGATTTGGAGGAAGGGGAAGGCTCCCCAAGATCACCCCCCAAGGATGTCTCCTTTGGAGACATCATGGAAATGCTTCGCATAAGGGGGGGGGTCTGCCCCCAAGTCTTCCTCGGACGAGTCCGTGTTCTTGGAGGCATTTGAAGCGGGCCCGTCTACCTCTTGGGTGTCCCCTCCTGCCGACCCCCTGGTGGACCTGATTACCACCAGGGCGTGGAAAGAACCGGACACAGTGGAGCCAATCCCAAAAAGGCCAGACCGCATCCTTAGTCCCCCGGCTGACCGTGCCCACTGGAGCAAGGGGCCTCCGGTAGATGCCATGTTGACGGCAGCAGCCACCAAGAGGGAACTTGCTCAGGAGAGTCCCTCAGTCCATCCCCCGAGCAAGGAGTCTCGGATGATGGACCGCTTCGGGAAGCGAATGTTTAGTTCAGCGACCTTTTCAGTGAGGGCGCTGAACTACTTCGCACATGTGATTAGGATGCAGAGTGATCTTATCCAGGAATACGCTGCATCCCCCCCAGAGTCCATGTCGGAGGAGGACAAACTGTTGCACTCCACCCGTATGGCCACTCTCAGGTCCGTGACTAATACCTCTATGCGGTTACTGTCCCATGGTACGGAGGGAGCCGCTAGAGCCGCAGGGGTAGGCCTAGTTACTAGACGACAGGCCTGGCTCCGCCATTGTGATTTCACGGAGCCCTTCAAGGCGTCGTTCGCGAATGCTCCCTTCGATGGTTCTGCCCTTTTTGGCAAAACTGTTTGCGATACTTTGACCCAGAGCGAGAAGGACGGGAAGATGCTGTCTGCCGTCGGAATCTGCTTCTCTGTGCCCCAGAGGTCCTATTCTAGGAACCAAAAGGGCCAAAAGAAGATGTGGTTCCAGAAGTCGCAGCAGTCCCAACCCGCTCCGGACAACCAGTCCTTCCGTGGCAGAGGAGGACAGGGAGGACGCCGCCCTAGGGGCAGAGGGGCTCCCAGGAACTTCGGGTCCAGAGAACCTTTCTCTGAACGGCCCGCGCAGCAGCCCTGAAGGGTTGCCCGACTGCTCCACTCTGGAGGCAGTCGGGGGGGCGTTTCTCGGAACACCTAGCGGCATGGGAGTCCATAACATCAGACCGCTGGGTCCTCCGCATCATATCCAGAGGATACCTCATTCCGTTTCATCACACCCCAAAATTAAAGTCCCTCCCCGACGTTCCACCCGGTCAGTGGGAGGTCGCGTTGGCAGAAATTGGCTATCTGCTGAAGAAAAGAGCCATCCAGCCCATCACCCCAGACCAGATCGGATCAGGGTTCTACTCCAGGTTCTTTTTAGTGCCAAAAAAGACGGGGGACCTAAGACCAATTTTAGACCTGTCACTCTTAAACCTGGCAGTTCCCAAGGAGAAGTTCCGAATGGTTACCTTGCAGTCCATTCTCCCCCTTCTGGGAGAAAATCATTGGATGTGCTCTATAGACCTCAAGGATGCGTACTACCACATTCTAATGGACAGATGCTCCAGGAGGTTTCTTCGCTTCCGGCTGGGAGCCAGTCACTACCAATTCAGGGTCCTTCCCTTTGGTCTCACTACAGCCCCCAGGGTGTTCACC
Source organism: Protopterus annectens (assembly GCF_019279795.1). NCBI lineage: Eukaryota > Metazoa > Chordata > Ceratodontiformes > Protopteridae > Protopterus > Protopterus annectens. The sequence goes on along the minus strand of NC_056725.1, from coordinate 1,376,870,912 downwards.
AAAGTATTAGCAGTGGTAGCGGCCCACCTGAGGCTTCAGAGGGTACAGGTCTTCCCATACCTGGACGACTGGCTCCTTACCACCCCAACAAGGCATCTACTGTTATTGGCGCGAGACTCCTTTCTCCATCTAGCTCCCCGCCTGGGCATCACGATAAATGCAGAAAAATCCAACCTAGCCCCTACGCAGCTCATAGATTTTATAGGGGCCAGGTTAGACACGAGACAGTTGAGAGCCTTCCTCACGGCGGACAGAGTTCAGAATCTACAGCTCCAGGTGCGGGCCATCCTCCACTCCAGCTCAGTTCCAGCGGAATTGGTCCTGAGGGCTCTGGGGTCCATGGCAGCAGCGATAGCTCTTCTACCTCTCGCCAGGCTCAATATGCGGGTCCTTCAATGGACACTCCTAGTTCAGTGGTCTTATCTTGCTCTCCCTATGCATCATCCCACTGCGATCAGCAAGGCTTGCAAGCGGTCCCTCTTGTGGTGGCTCCACTCCCAAGATCTCCACAGAGGCCGCAACTTTTGTGCTTCTCCCCCTCTCGCCACGGTGACCACGGATGCCTCCCGCCTCGGGTGGGGGTGCATTTTGCAGGCCGGACGGTCCAAGGCACGTGGAACGATTCAGAGACCTTACTGCATATCAATGTTCTAGAGATGAGAGCAGTGCTCTTAGCGTTGCAAGCACTTCAGGCCTTTCTTCCCTTGGGAACTATTGCGATTCAGTCGGACAACATGTCTGTCGTCTGGTACATCAACAAACAGGGGGGGACCAGGTCTTACCCTCTTTGTCGAGAAGCCATGAGAGTGTGGGAATGGGCAATCTCCACCAACCGCTTTCTCATCGCAACGCATATTCTGGGTCGGTCCAACATCCTTGCGGACAAGCTCAGTCGCACCATTCTCTCCCCTTACGAGTGGTCTCTCAATGCTCAAGTAGCGAAATGCATCTTCGCACAGTGAGGAACTCCTTGTTGCGATCTTTTTTGCGTCTCCCTCAAACACCAAGTGCGACAGTTTTTTCGCTCTAATACCTCCGACCGGAGATACCCCAAGAGACGCTCTGGTGCATGCTTGGCCCCCCGGTCTTCTTTACGCTTACCCTCCTTTGCCTCTGATGCTCCAAGTTCTTCAGAAAGCCTCCCGGTTGGGGTGCAGAATGATTCTCATTGCCCCATTCTGGCCTCGACAGATCTGGTTCCCTTTCCTAAGGTCTCACTCAGTGAATCCACCTTGGATTCTAGATCCCATTCCGGATCTGATATCTCACCTGTCCCATCTACCAACCCCGAATCTGGACAACCTGAAGCTAACTGCTTGGCGGCTCCAGTTCCACTCCTGATCAGGACTCCCGGTATTTCGTCTCCCGTTAAGGCCATCCTGGTAGCGGCTCATAAACCATCTCCCAGGAAAGTTTACCGCAGCAAGTGGAAACGGTTCTCCATTTGGGCGGAGCGGCAAGGTCTAGACCCCTTCACAGTTCCCCTTCCTCTGGTGCTTGACTTCCTAACCACTCTTTTTAATGATGGTGCCAGCAGTTCCACGGTCAAAGTACAACTTGCGGCAATTTCTCACTATCATATTGGTCATGACTCCACTCCACTGATGTCTGCCAAATTGTGTAAAATCTTCCTGAAAGGTACTTTTCTTCTTAGGCCCCCTGTAAAGCAAGCGGTTCCTCCATTTCTTTGGTTCTTCAGGCCTTGACCTCTCCCCCCATCGAGCCTGCAGCCACGGTAGATCTGAAATTTTTATCTCTCAAGACAGCCTTTTTAGTGGCCATTACTTCGGCCAAGAGAGTTTCGGAACTCCAAGCCTTGTCCATCAAGCCTCCTTACTTGGTCTTTCATCCGGACCGTGTATTCCTCGGGACCAACCTGTCCTTTCTTCCTAAGGTAGCTTCTGAAGCTAATATTAATCAATCCATTAACCTCCCTGTTTTCTTCCCTAAATATCAAAACAAGGGTGAATACAAGCTACATTCCTTAGATGTTCACAGGCAGCTTCGTTTTTATCTGAACAGGACAGCTGGTCATAGGCAATCCGACCAGTTGTTTATTTCCTTTGCTAAATTCAATTTGGGTAAACCAATTTCCAAAGTCTCCTTATCACGCTGGATTTCACAATGCATCTTATTGGCTTATCAAGCTTCTGGGAGGCCCGCACCTGAGGGAGTACATGCCCATTCAACCCGGTCAGTTTCTACCTCAGCAGCCTTTAAAGCTAGGATTCCTCTGGATGATATTTGTTCAGCAGCCACTTGGGCTTCATCCCATACCTTTATTTCCCACTACAAGCTGGATATTACATCTAGAGGTAGAGCATCCTTTGGCTCATGGTGCTCGGAATATCCTTCCATGACGGCCCAAGATTCAGGTAGCTGGGGACTCTGTCCCACAGGTTGCAGACAAATGAATCTCCTACTTCAGATTTAGAAGTTATGTACTTACCATAACGTTCCATCTGAGTAGGTGTATTCATTTGTCTGCAACCATCCCGCCCTCCTATCCCCCTGGTCTTGTCAGTTTCCTGCAGAGTACGTGTTACCCTTTCTAGGGTATGTTGATTTATGGCAAACTCGATCTGAGGTCATGTAGGGAGAGCAGGGCATTATGGGTGAGGGGAGGAGCTGAGAGCTCGGATCCATAGCTGGAAAACCATGCCGGTTCGGATCCGATATCGGATCCATAACCCACAGGTTGCAGACAAATGAATACACCTACTCAGATGGAACGTTATGGTAAGTACATAACTTCTAATTTTAAACCATATATTATGCACAGTACTGATAAAATAATGTTATGCAGTCTTCTGTTAAGGTACTTAGTGTTCTGTTTCATGTTACATTACAGATGAATGCTGTTTTTATTTGATTTTTAGCTAAGAATAGTTTAACCCTTTAGTATATATTTTAGCAAACAGAAATGCATGCATCAACTGACTGTATTATCCTACATATATTCTAGCAGACAGTGTATACGCATCTAACTAGCAAACAGAAATATACATGCACTATTATTTTCACTAATATATATTTTTTTCCTGTTATTAAACAGAAGTTTTGTCTAAAAATATATATATGTATGTATATATGTGTGTGTGTGTGTGTGTGTGTGTATATATATGTATATGTATATAATATATATATATATGCCAGCGGTGGTGGTGCTGCGGTAGTGTTGTCGCCTCACAGTAAGACGCTGTCCGGTTTGATTCTCAATTAGACCGTCTTCTGCGTGGAGACATGAGTGAATGGGCGTACCTTCGTTGAAGGTTGTGAGTCAGGGCTGGTAACTCGGCATGTAAAAATCAACTACCAATCATTAGCGGACCGGAGTTCCGCTGTGGCGACCCCTAACCGGGAAAAGCCGAAAGACACAAAAAAAAATATATATATATATATATATATAAACAGTTCTCCCTTTTTTGTTTTAAAATATAAAACAGTATATACTCTTTGTTTAGGTCAAGTTTTATTACTGCTGACTAAAAAAATTGGAAAACAAAACCTTTTGTTTTTTGATACACCAAGTTAACACACACATCCATATTGTTAGCACAGTGATAACAAGCATTACTATTAGAATTGGATGTATTGTTGAATTTAACAACTTTTTTCCTTTTGAAGACCATCCTGTAAAAATGTCCCACCAGTTATGAGCTGTCTTTTATGACTTATGATTGTTTTATTAAACTTTTGCAGTTGCTGAATTAACTGTTTGCTTTTATTTATGACTCTGTAAAGTGATGCTTTATACAATGATTTTAGTGAAAATATTGATGGTGCTTGTGGATTTTATTGCAGGGGCATTGCAGCCTAGTTTTTTGGAATAAACACATCTTAAATGTTGAGCTTTGATTTGTTACTATACATACAAATGAATTGAGGAGCAATTTCTGCGAACAGTTGACGGTAAAATTGTTTATTTACACAGATTTACAGAGTGTTGTAGAAAACATGGTTTATACACTGAATAATGCTGTTTACGTATTAAACCATTTACTCTACAGCATATGCTTGCTTGTACAGAATGTTTTTGCATTTGTGCATAAATGGGCTAATGTACACTCAGTCTAGTTTACAAGCTTAGTATTAAACTGAAGCCTGCTAATTAAACATTATGGAAACAATGTATTTTTAGTATTTTTGTCTCACTACCTTAGATGTTGATGGTACTCTAATCACTTGATGACAATAAAAAGGCAAGATTGTCTTAAATAATTACTGAATCATTGATGTAGGCTAGACCCTTCTGCAGTACTGTTTACACAGTCAGTGTAAAATTGAGACTGCCCTTCCCCCTGTAGTATGCAGCATTTTATTGCAGTATTGTTTATTTGCTTTATGCTGTGAGAATTGAATGTATCCCTGCTCTCTAGAGGGCTGTTACCCAGACTGTGACGCTTTGGTGTAAGGAAAAATTTTCTTTGCTGAATTTTAACAGATTACACATTTGCTTTATTAGGTCACTAACAAACTGTGGACCATTGTCTGATTTGATAATTTTTGGCCATCCCCCATGACAGAAAATATTTTTTCATAAAGTTTCTGCTGTTACCTTTGCGGTCATAGTTTCAGTAGGAATTGCCTCTACCCATTTTGGAAATACATCCACTACTACTAGTAGGTATTTGTACCCTCCCTTTGTTCATGGCAAAGGACCTGCATAATTTATTTGAACTGCATACCATGGCCCATCTACTGGCTGTACTCGGTGTAACTGAGTTTTTTCTTTATTTTTAACATTTACCTGCAAACAGATTATTAATGTTATGCGTGCACAGTTGTGACATTTTGTTACAATTACCAAATAGGGTTTTTGCAGACTCTCTTGCTTTCTGCTTAGTGCTGCATGGGAACACTTAATTATGTTTTAGTAGCAATAATGTTTAAAAAAAAAAAACGCAAGCCGCCTGGCAACCAGTCTTGTTTTTGACCTTGTAAATTTCAGTACAAGCAGCATTTTATTTCCCCATCATTTCTTGTAACTTACCTATCCCAGCCTGGGAAGATCTGAACTCACATAAAACAACATTTTTTTCCTTTTTTCCTTTCTGGGCATTTCAGACTCTGTAGACCATAGTACATTCCTTAACACAGTCAACACTTTCTTTACCTTCAGTCATCTGTTAATACACTTGCAACTTGATATTAGAATGCAGTTGTAAAACACTTAGAATTATAATAAGTATTTGTAATTTGCATAACTATGCATACATTTTAAACTTTGGTTTTATTTATAGTATTAGGCTATGCTGACTATGTTTGTTGTAGATTGGTTTGGGGTGGTGGATTGGCTTGGTCTAAGTAATTTATCACTCCCCTGAATTTTTGTGCATTCTTTTTGTACTTTTCTTGAATTGTATAAAATTGGTTTATTTATTTATTTATTTATTTTTTGGCTTGGTTTTGTAACTGTTGATAGTTTTGAAGGGATGTTTGAGTTTTGGTTTGCTGATAATGGTTACATGCGTTACCTCTTTGTTTGAGGATTGTTTTAGTTTCAGTAATGAGCCAATGTATGGGTTTGGATTTTACACACCTCTTTCTCAGGGGTGCTATGTAGTTTAGGGTAGTGAATTTTTTCTTTGAACAAGTAAACTGCTAGGTCAAGGTATTCTAGTGGGCTCCAGTCACATAGATGTAATAGGGTACTGAATGAGTCGGGGGAGAAGTTCTTTTTGTTCTGGATAAATTTGAAGAGGGTGGTTTTTTTTGGAAGAACTGTACTGTGTCTTAGTATGTACGTGGGCAGGTGGTTGCTTAGAGTGACAGGAAGGCAACCTGATTGGTAGTAGAGTGGGTTTGAATTGACTAGGGTCCAATCGAGAATTGATTGTTTACTACTATGTTTGTCATGTCTGGTGGGGGTGTTATTAGTTGATTAAAACCATGTAGGTTCTTGAAATTTGAGGGGTTTTGGGAGGAGCATGTAGTCCAATCTATATTGATGTCGCCCATTATTATAGTTTCCTGGCTGAGTGCAGTTGAGCACCAGCAGACGAAGTCCTTCAATATGGTTGGCTTGTTACCTGGTGGGATGTAGATAGCTATTATGTTGATGTGCTTGTTTGTTTGGAATGGTATGAAAGTTAGGTAATGAGTACTTCTAAGTTGGTTAGGTTGGTGGGGTTGATGTGTCGATTTCTGAGAGTGTCCTTGTATAGAATTATTATGCCACCACCGCATTTATGGGTCCTGTCATTTCTTTGTATGTTCAGAAAAACGACAAAAGAAATTTGAGAAAATGAAACGAAACACAGGATCCGATCTAACTTGAACCACTCACTGCAGTTTATTGTAAAGCACTTTTCGTCAACACTAATGGAAAACTTCTTCAGACAACAAGGTACAACAAAGCACTCCTTTTAAAACTAAAAGGGCGGCAACATTAACAATCAACTCATTACCCTAATTACTCAAAGAATCAATCAATTAGAAAACATAAAAATCCTGTTACAGACTTGACACTCAACAAAAATTCTGAATAGAAAATGTTAAACCAAAATTATACTTTTCTTACTAAAGCAGCAATCTTATTAAAAAATACCCATATACACTACTGTATATAACAATAATGAATACATGAATAAATAAGTAAATAAGTAAACACTTTAAAATGGACATTGTGTTCTTGTGCAAAACAAGGGCAAAAATTACCAAACAACTGTAACTACCTAAAAGACTGTGTGTCGAAGAAAAGGTGAAGAGAAAGTGTCCACCTAAAACATCTTGACGAAAAAATGTATATGTGTGTGTATGTGTATGTTAAATGTACAAGAAACTGTTAGTAAGTATAATACATTACGATACACATTTCAACTAACGTAGATGACTAATAAGATAAACAGTATTGTTAAGAACAATTAAAACAGTGTTGTTAAAAATTATTTTCTTATAAAATACAAGTCACCTGAGTAAACTTCTTAACTTAAGGATGCATGCTAAAGAGGTGACTTCATTTAAGCCAGCTAGAGTATATGAATTTAACCTAAGTTGCCAAACCAATTCATGTTTCTCCAATATCAATTGGTAAGGTCCACCCTTTCCATCTAAAGCTACCTGGTCTATAACTTTGAACAAAAATGAATGAGAGGGGTACTCACTACAGTGTCTAGCCAGAGCGTTAGTGTTGCTTTTTTTAATGTGGTAAACGTGTTCGTAAATCCTATCTTTTAGCTTCCTGTCCGTCATCTGACAGGAAGCTAAGTACACCACAGATTTGGAATTGCAGTTGTACCTACCTCTGGCTAGTTTACTGTGAAACTAAACCCTGTAGCAATGTACCTACAGTAGTTGAGGCTTCGGACTATTGTTTTCTATAATGTTTTTCAGGTTTCTACCCTTCTTAAAAATAATGACCGGGTAGTCACCTAATTTCTCTATTGTGTCCCTCTCAAAGGTCAATAAAAAACAATTCCTTTTGAAAATGTTCTTAATTAAGTTTGCCTCCAAACAAAAGGATGTAATGAAACACCTCTTAAAACTCAGTATTTCCTTAACCGTGGAACATTTCTCTGGTGGAATAACGCTAGTATTAGTTAGGGACAAACCATCTGACCTTTCTCCCACGTTCAAATCTGTTACATCAGTAATACGTTCCCTCTTGGTGAGAATTGGACTGAAAGAACCTGCCAACCCTTTGAAGCGGACTTCACTTACTAACTCATCAATCATCTTCCCTGGGTAACCTCGACTCGTGAACATGTTTCAACAAGGTACATTCATCTTCAAAGGAAGTATCCTCTGTTGTCATCCTAGCGGCTCTTACCAGCTATCCTTTGAGGACAGACCTTTTCTGATGGAATGGGTGACAACTGGAATAGTGCAACAATGTGTTCGAGTACGTAGGCTTTCTGTATATTTTTGCCAATACAGGCTCCCTCTTTAATTCTACATCTAAATAATTAATTGTGTTCTCTCCATAGGTGAAGGTGAATTTCAAAAAAGGTGTACTATTCAAAGTTTCTACAAATAGTCATGCGTCATCCGCACTCCCCTCAAACATGATAAAAATATCATCCAGAAACCTGTTGTAAAGTTTTACCTTCATGTAAATGTTCTTCTTGAAAATAAACTCACTTTCCCATTGAGCTAGGAACAGGTTGTCGTAGCCCGCCCCACATGGTGAACCCATAGCTACACCTACAACTTGTTTGTATATGTTGTCATTAAAACTAACAATTGTTGTTTAAGATAAGGTTAATCCAGGAGTTACTAGATATTATCTCATTTCTTTCAGCCTCATAAAATAACAATTTCTTGGTAATGTATTCAATTCCTAACTCATGAGGGATAGAAACGTAAACAACAACATCTATTGTTAAGAAAAAATGTTCTTATGATAAACAAAATTCTCTAAACTTTTCAAAAAGGCCCAGGGGTCTTTGCAGATTTGTTCTTCTCTGGCTACATACTTTTTTAACAAGTGGTCTACACATTTAGAACACGCATAAGTAATGGACGACCTTGCATTCACTAAAGCTCTCATCGGGGGATCATTGACATTTTTATGGAGCTTAGGTAATCCAAACAGATGTGGTATTCTTGGTTTCAAAATCACTAAATAATTGTACACCTCAACACTGATCAAACCTTCAATCAGTAAGTCTCTAAAAAAGGAAAAAAACTCTGTGTGCAGTGTTCATTTCATTGAAACTAGATTTTACATAAATCTCACAGTCCAACACTCATAGTCATCATTGTTCATAATCACCAGTTCACCGCCTTTATCTGGTTTCAAAATTCGGACTGGTAAAGATTTAACGAAGCTGAGGGCTTCAGCCTCGTTTTTGGTAATGTTCACCGTGTCATGTTTCTTAACACCCTTGTGTAAGTTTCTTAAATCGAACTCTCACATTTATTCAAGCAAAGATAAGGAAGGACAAATAAGTGGGCTGTAAGTACTAGCCACCCTTAAAGGACCAACATCGACAACTTTGTCACCAAATATTAGAGCCATGTTCAGCTTCCAAATGTAAAGTTTTAAGTCTATCAGAACCCCTGCCAAATTAAAATGGTCAGCGGGTACAAAAGTCAACCCCTTACCAAAAAGCTCACACAGTTCAAGGTCGAAAAATTGTACACTTTAAAGTCACCACTTTGGTTCAACAACACAACTGGATCACTGGTTACCTGTTGAATTTGTGGTTCTCTTTTCTGCCCCTCATGTTGTACCTCCGTTGGTGGTTTTGGCCTCTGTTAGAAAAAGAATTATTCAGTTCATTACCATTAAATTGGCCGTTACTGGCTCTATTGTTGACCGGATGGCTTTCCATGATATTGTCACTCCAATTTCCTTCAAAGAAATCAAGATCATTAACCCCTGGACCTACCCCTATGGGCAGCTTAACAACAGTATCGGTGTCCATGCTGTTATGGTTAACATTTTGAGTAATTGGGTGACTGAAAATATTTTTAGCTTGAGAAGGTGGTGGTTTCGGGTAAGCCACTCCATTCTTATAGTCACTTATGTCTCTCCTTAACATTTTTAATTTCACTTCAGCATTTTTACTCAACTGCTGTTCAATTGAGGAAAACACCTTCTTATAGTTGTAGTGGTACCTTACAAAATCAGGGTGTGTTTTTATGGCCTGGTTTAACTCTGTAATATCTTTAGATAAGCAGTCTATGGTAATAGAATAATGCTTGCACATAGTATCCATTAGCTCAGTACCGTGTTTGTTAAAAAGGTCTAACAACTCGTTGTAAAAGTCAGTCCCTGCTTCCAAACGTGAAGGGTACTGCCAAGACAGTAAACCCTTCGGAAAAACACCTTGTTTTTTTACATTTGTCAAAATACTTGATTTCCAGTTGTAATTTCTTTAGTTTAAACATTTTACGATCAATTTCTTGTAATTTCACTGCCAATGACTCGTCTCTTTCAGCTGGGCATTCACCAAGCACTTCGGTACTGTTGTCTCCAAAAAACGGCTGTGCCTTTAACCACTCAGAAACATTAGGAAGCCCAATAAGCCCCAAGGAGGACTCTGTTGAACAAACATCCAACAAGTTCGCCAGTGCTATTAATCCCAGCAGGAATGTTGCTAGACGAGTGTTGGATCCGTTTAATCCCACTCCACAACTTACGTTGTTTTGAGAACTCAAACCATTTGAAAGCCCTTTCGTAGTGTTCAAAGCTGCAAAAACTTTTGGTCTTACTACAGTGCCTGGTTGAGATAAATTGTCCATGCGCAAAGATAGAGTGTCAAGCCTTTCATTCATAAGGTGCAGTAGTTGGGTCAGGTTACCAGTGTCATTTGTACCAGCAACCGAATTTGTTGATGACTGGACCGTAAACTCCATGGAAGTGTTCAAGCTATTATCGGTAGCCATGATGCCAAAAACTTGTAAACCCAGAAAAACGACAAAGAAACTTGAGAAAATGAAACAAAACACAGGCTCTGATCTAACTTGAACCACTCACTGCAGTTTATTGTAAAGCGCTTTTAGTCAACACTAATGGAAAACTTCTTCAGACAACAAGGTACAACAAAGCACTCCTTTTAAAACTAAAAGGGCGGCAACATTAACAATCAACTCATTACCCTAATTACTCAAAGAATCAATCTATTAGAAAACATAAAAATCCTGTTACAGATATGACACTCAACAAAAATTCTGAATAGAAAATGTTAAACCAAAATTATACGTTTTTTACTAAAGCAGCAATCTTATTAAAAATACCCATATATACTAATAAATAAGTAAACACTTTAAAATGGACATTGCGTTCCTGTGCAAAACAAGGCAAAAATGACCAAACAACTGTAACTGCCTAAAAGACTGTGTGTCGAAGAAAAGGTGAAGAGAAAGTGTCCACCTAAAACATCTTGACGAAAAAAATGTGTATGTTGTACAAGAAACTGTTAGTTGAAATGCGTATCGTAATGTATTATACTTACTAACGTAGATGACTAATAAGATAAACAGTATTGTTGAGAACAATTAAAACAGTGTTGTTAAAAACGATTTTTTTATAAAAAAAAACAAGTCATCTGAGTAAACTTCTTAACTTAAGGATGCATGCTAAAGAGGTGACTTCATTTAAGCCAGTTAGAGTATATGAATTTAACCTAAAAACTCCACTGCCATCTCTCCTAAACACCTCCATGCTTCTACAGGATTTTGAAACCAAGAATACCAAACCTGTTTGGATTATTTAAGCTCCATAAAAATGTCAATGATCCCCCGACGAGAGCTTTACTGAATGCAAGGTCATCCATTACTTATGATGTTTGTCTTTCGGCTTTTCCCGGTAAGGGGTCGTCACAGTGGAACTCCGGTCCACTAATGATTGGCAGTAGATTTTTACGAAACACCGAGGTGCCAGCTTGATGCTCAACCTTCAACAAAGGCACTCCCATGTACGCACACATGTTTTTCGAACGCTACCCAACTGTGAGGAGGACATGCAGACTCCATGCAGAAGGCACTCCCAAGCCCAGCCGAGAATCGAACGGGGGAACCTCTTGCTGTGAGGTCGCATGTTCTGAATATGTAGACCACTTATTAAAAAAGTATGTAACCAGAGAAGAACAAATTTGCAAAGACTCCTGGGCCTTTTTGAAAAGTTTAGAGAATTTTGTTTATCATAAGAACATTTTTTCTTAACAATAGATGTTGTTGATTTTTATTTTTCTATCCCTCATGAGGTAGGAATTGAATACATTACCAAGAAATTATTTTATGAGGCTGAGAGTAATGGGATAAGGTTAATCCAGGCGTTACTAGATATTATCTTAAACAACAATCTTGCTAGTTTTAATGACCACATATACAAACAAGTGGTAGGTGTAGCTATTGGTTCGCCATGTGGGGCGAGTTACGCCAACCTGTTCCTAGCTCAATGGGAAAGTGAGTTTATTTTCGAGAAGAACATTTACGAGAAGGTAAAACTTTACAACAGGTTTCTGGATGATATTTTTATCATGTTTGAGGGGAGTGCAGATGACGCATGACTATTTGTGGAAACGTTGAACAATAGTACACCTTTTTTGAAATTCACCTTCACTTATGGAGAGAACATCATTAACTATTTAGATGTAGAATTAAAGAGGGATCCTGTAGGTGAAGGGTACTTGGCAAAAATATACAGAAAGCCTACGTACTTGAACACATTGTTGCACTATTCCAGTTGTCACCCGCTCCATCAGAAAAGGTCTATCCTCAAAGGACAAGCTGGTAAGAACTGCTAGGATGACAACCGAGGATACTTCCTTTGAATATGAATGTTCTCCCTGGGCCTCCGCTGAAAACAGGCTCTGTGGAACCTAGTCGGACATTCCCGGTCAACAAATGTAAAATTAAAAAAAAAAAAAAATGTACCTTGTTGAAACATATGTTCATGAGTCGAGGTTACCCAGGGAAGGTGATTGATGAGCTAGTAAGTGAAGTCTGCTTCAAATGGTTGGCAGGTTCTTTCAGTCCAATTCTCACCAAGAGGGAACGTATTACTGATGTAACAGATTTGAACGTGGGAGAAAGGGCCAAACCATCCGACCTAACTAAGACTAGCATTACTCCACCAGAGAAATGTTCCACGGTTAAGAAAATAATGAGTTTTAAGAGGAGTATCATTACACAATTTTGTTTGGAGGCAAACTTAATTAAGAACATTTTCAAAAGGAATTGTTTTTTATTGAACTTTGAGAGGGACACAATAGAGAAATTAGGTGACTACCCAGTCGTCATTTTTAAAAAGGTAGAAACCTGAAAAACATAGAAAACAATAGTCTGAAGCCTCTTAGGGCTGAACGAACTTATAAATGTGAAGCGTGCAACTACTGTAGGTACATTGCTACAGGGTTTAGTTTCACAGTAAACCAGCATGAATATAAAGCCAGAGGTAGGTACAACTGTAATTCCAAATCTGTGGTGTACTTAGCTTCCTGTCAGATGTGTTCAGCATTTTACATAGGAAAAACGGACAGGAAGCTAAAGGATAGGATTTACGAACACGTTTACCACAGTAAGAAAAAAAGCACCACCAACACTCTGGCTAGACACAGTAGTGAGTACCCATCTCATTCATTTTTGTTCAAAGTTGTAGACCAGGTAGCTTTAGATGGAAAGGGTGGACCTTACCAATTGATATTGGAGAAACATGAATTGGTTTGGCAACTTAGGTTAAATTCATGTACTCTACCTGGTTTAAATGAAGTCACCTCTTTAGCATGCATCCTTAAGTTAAGAAGTTTACTCAGGTGACTTGTTTTCTTATAAGAAAATCATTTTTAACAACACTGTTTTAATTGTTCTTAACAATACTGTTTATCTTATTAGTCATCTACGTTAGTTGAAATGTGTATCGTAATGTATTATACTTACAGTTTCTTGTACATTTAACGTACACACACATATACATTTTTTTCGTCAAGATGTTTTAGGTGGACACTTTCTCTTCACCTTTTCTTCGACACAGTCTTTTAGGCAGTTACAGTTGTTTGGTCATTTTTGCCTTGTTTTGCACAGGAACACAATGTCCATTTTAAAGTGTTTACTTATTTATGTATTCATTATTGTTATATACAGTAGTATATATGGGTATTTTTAATAAGATTGCTGCTTTAATAAGAAAAGTATAATTTTGGTTTAACATTTTCTGTTCAGAATTTATTTTTTGAGTGCCAAGTCTGTAACAGGATTTTTATGTTTTCTAATTGATTGATTCTTTGAGTAATTAGGGTAATGAGTTTATTGTTAATGTTGCCGCCCTTTTAGTTTTAAAAGGAGTGCTTTGTTGTACATTGTTGTCTGAAGAAGTTTTCCATTAGTGTTGACGAAATGCCCTTTACAATAAACTGCAGCGAGTGGTTCAAGTTAGATCGTAGCCTGTGTTTCATTCTGTCTTTTTATGTTAGCCAAGGGTGAGGATTTTGTTATTTTAAATGAGGGGTTTTAGCAAAGTTTCTGTTAGAATTGCTATATCTGGGGAGTAGTGGGATAAGGTTGCATGAATCTCATGGAGTATGTTAGGTAGGCTTCTAAGGTTCGTATTTAGTAGAAGTACGTCAGAATTGCTGTAACGAAGATTGTAGAGGGTTGCACTTGTTAGATTGGAGAATTGGTTCTGGATGTGTGTTTGGGATTGGGGCCAGGGTTTGGGTGTATGTCACCTCTTAATTTGATGTGGTTTATAGAAATTGGCAATAGATGAGAGAGTTTAAGTAGTTTAGCATATTTTTGCTGTGGACTTAGTGTTTAAAGGATAAGGGTTTTGTGTTGTGGTTTAGTAAAAGTTCAGGAAATATGATAACATTGTTTAGTAGCAACAGTAAGTTAAAGAAAGAGGACACACATCTTACAATTTACTTTTTCTTGAAGCAAAAATAAATGACCCTGTGTGGTAGAATTTTCCAACACAGTTCATTAAAGTATACATATTTTTCACTGTCTCTTTGATAATGTGCTTATTTTTCCATTGTTTGTCACTGTGTAATTTTTAATTGTGTTAGAGTATTATTCTACATTGCTACTGGGAAGAGTTTTGTGATATTTGGTATTCAGATTTTATGCAAAGCAGATGTCCATACTTTTAGCTGGATGTTCCCGCCTTTGTTCCTATTCTCACTGTTTGCAGGTTAAGAGGTATGGTTTCAGCATATGTAGAGTTTTGATAGACAAACCCATATTGGAGAGTTTAGGCAATGTCAAGGCATGAGTGATGCCTCTGCAAATTACTGCATTTGCTTTTAGTTTTATCCTTTGCAATTGTCATAAGTAGTCCAGTATGTTTGGACTATATATGCTATATTGCATCCATTTCAGAATCACAGTTAATATGAGTAAAAAGCGAGTGCTTTACTATGAATGTCACTATTTTTCTTATGTTTCTTTTTCAGCAGTGTTTTGGCATGTATCTGCATGATAGACCTATGTCAGTGGTTGCTTAAGCAGTCTTTTCTAAATATGCTTTATTTCAAACTACTTTGCACTCTGTCATTTTTACAAAAAAAGGCATTTGTGACACTAGATTTCCCCTAGCCAATTAAAATAATTAAGGAACAAGATCGGCTACTGTTACAGAATCTACTGCTTCTCAAATTTGTTTCCTTATATTCTGTTCTTTAAAAAAAAAAAAGACCATAAGGCCTTAAGCTATGCATCATTTCATTCAGAGGAATATAGCTTTTTAAATAAATGTTTATAGTGTTCACAGAGCAAAAACATAATTTAATTGTAGTTTAAAGTTGTGTTCAGATTGTTTGCATTTATAGGGGCAGTGATGGTTTTATTAATTGTATGTGATACTCAGGTGGTTGTGTTGATCCATGTACCCTTTCACAGTAATCGTATCGGCGGCCTGGGTTGTGATTGAAACTATAAATTTCTAAGCAATAGTTACTGGTGCAGTAACACTACACAACAGTACTCAGTAGTTTCATATATGCACACAGGACATGTTACAAGTTATCATTCCCCTTCATAAGGGTGGTCCTTCTTGCGATATTTCAAAGCACTGTCCCATTGCCATTCTCTCTCCCATAGCCAAAATCCTAGAAAAAATGTATACACCAACAACTCCTGAATCACCTCACCACTAACAACCTACTATCCAGCTCTCAGCACGGCTTCAGACCTAAACATAGTGCAAACACAGCACTAATAACCTTTACTGATATCATTAGTCACCTCAAAATTGAAGGATAACTTGTCTCACCAATTTTCCTAGATCTATCCAAAGCCTTTGACACTGTATCCCACCAACTGCTACTCAACAAACTTGCAACATACAACCTCAATTCATCTTCCCTAACATGGTTTCGCAGCTATCTGTCAAACCATCAGTGGTCCACAAAATGGGAGAACAAACTCTCCCCACTACTTCCAGTATCCACTGGTGTACCCCAAAGATCCATACTTGCTCCCTTCCGCTTTGTCATATTTACCAACAACCTAAATTCCGCCACTCAACTTGCTACTATCATCCAGTATGCAGACGATACCTCTCTTATCTGCTCAGCCTTTTCCCCACAAGAACTTCAACACAAAATGCAAAAATCTTTCCAGGAGATTGAAAATTACCTCTCCAGCCATCAACTCATCCTAAACCCAAAAAAGACTGTCATTGTCCATGTTGGTGTGAATGACCTAAGATGTACCTCCCTGGACTACATGAAAAGAGACATAGAGGAGCTCTCTGATCATGTAGCCCAGGCCGGTATGACCCTGAACCTGAGTAGCATCTTGCCCTCACCAAGAATGATGCCACAATATAAAGACAAAATTATCATTTTAACAGTTGGCTAAGCTACTGGTGTCATTCAAAGGGGATCCAGTGTCTGTCAGCCTGGGATGACATGCTCGACAAGCCACTTGGCTTCGCCAGGGACGGCTTGCACCTGTCACCCTTAGGCTTTCGAATACTGGCTAAGGCTCTTGCCACCCCCATAGTGCCTTTTTTAGGCAAGGCTCAAAAGACAAACCCAACTCCATAGACAATACTAGAAACAAAAAAACTAAGGGTAATGCTACTCAACGCAAGAAGTCTAAACCTCAAGATGCACGCACTTGAGGCACTCCTCAGTATTGAGAAAATCAATATCTATGCAGTAACAGAAATCTGGTTCAAGGCTCCAGAGAGCACCCCAGCACTACCAGGATTCAACTCGTACCATACTTTTTGGCCCCAGAACTCGGACCGAAATACTAAAGTTGGGGGAGTATCCATCTTCATCAAGGATACCCACATCTCCAGGTTAGTGGCACTGCACGAGGCATTGGAGACCATCCATGTGCAACTAACAGTGGGCAAAACTGCTTTTCAGTTTGTAGCCTACTACAGATCATCCATCTTGTCTCAGGACCCCACTCAGCATTCCTGAGAACATTGGAGAATATGAAGGTCTCACCAAACACCATGATATTGGGAGATTTCAACTACCCAAACATTGACTGGGAAAACTACTCAAGTCCCAACTGTTTTGCCCAACAGTTCCTGGAGTTTATAAACTCAGACGCTGTGGAAGAACTGGTCACCACTCCCACAAGAGGGGACAACATATTGGAC
This sequence comes from Protopterus annectens, assembly GCF_019279795.1. NCBI lineage: Eukaryota > Metazoa > Chordata > Ceratodontiformes > Protopteridae > Protopterus > Protopterus annectens. The sequence goes on along the minus strand of NC_056725.1, from coordinate 1,376,853,901 downwards.
CTGGTCATCACCAACATGGGGGATCATTGTTCCACACCAGAGGTAAACCCCTCGTTGGTAAGATCAGACCACAAACTAATCAAATTGGACATCCACATCCTGACCCCACCCCCAGTCAAGGAAACCACTGTAAAAAATCTCTCAAAAGCAAACTTCACACTTCTCAAGACCGAGGTGGAAAGTTTCAAAGCCCCCAGGCAAATGGAAAATGCTATCCAAACCGCAGAATCCTTTACAAATGCACACTATGAGCACCTACAGGAATGCATGGATCATGCCATCCCAAGTTAAACCAAGACTCACTCCTCCAAAAACAGGAGACCAGTCTGGTGGACCCCGGCCATAAATAAGCTATACAACAGAAGGAGGAAACTATTACATGATAGGGCAAAATCCCAAAAGGGAAGGCATCCCGGATCAGTATTGGCAAGAAACTTTGCTCCATTATAAAATCATCAAAGGCTAGCTTCGAAAGAAAAATCGCCAAAGACTCTCAAAATAATCACAAGGCATTCTTTAGCTACGTCAAGAATCTGGGTGGCAACTCTCAGATCTGCTCTGAGTTGGTGCAAAATGTCACAAAATACACTGAACCCACTGACATTGCCAACATGCTGGCAGACAGGTTCGGTGCAAACTTTACCCCCCCTTCCCCCCCAAAAGGGCATGTGTCTATCCCAGAAGAATGCAGTCCCCCACACATCACAGACACACAGGTGAAAGCAGCCCTTTCTAAAGTAAAAAAACACAGCATCAATGGGACCGGATGGTAGCGGGCTGCGTCTTGCACGAGCTCCAAAAAGAGCTAAACCCACACAAACTTACTGTTCCAACTCCGCCTTACCACAGGTTATGTACCCAAAGAATGGCGTACAGCAACAGTAATCCCACTCCACAAAGGTGGCGCCACAACAGATCCCGGGAACTATTGTCCTATAAGCCTGACTAGCCTGGTCTGCAAGGCTATGGAGCGCATCATCATGGATCTCATAAACAAAGACATTGGGAACCTCCAGACACTGGACCCTACCCAATTCGGCTTTGTTAAAGGCAGATCTTGCCTCCTAAACCTAGGTGACTTTTTTGAAATAGCTACCAAAGCCATAGATGAGGGAAAGCTAGTCCACACAACCTACCTGAACCTACCTAGACCTCGCAAAGGCCTTCGACACAATACCCCACTCTGGCATCATAAATAAGCTTACCAGCTTAAATATCAACCCATATGTCACAAGATGGGTTGCAAACTGGCTCAGGGATAGAACTCACATGGTCAGAGTTGTGGGTGCCATGTCCGACTCTAAACCGGTTACAAGTGGCGTCCCACAGGGCTCAGTCCTGGAACCCCTCTTGTTCGGTATATACTTCTCTGAGGTACAGGCAAGCACGGCAGGACTGTGGCTGAGCAAGTTTGCAGATGATTGCAAGCTGACACAAGCATCCTCCAGAAGGATCTTATGGAGACGGATACCTGGTGTCAGAACCATGGTCTCAAGCTAAATGTCAAAAAGTGCATAGTCATCCCCTTTGGGAAAAACAAAGTGCCCACAAACTACCACATAGGAGGTAATCCACTAAATACGGAAGAAGTAATTAGGAATATGGGGACCCAAGTATGTAGTAACCTCTCCTTTGACAATCACATTGCCAAAGTGGTTAGAAAAACCTTCTATATAGCTCACCTAATTACAAAAGGGTTCACATCTAGATCGAGAGGTCATTGTGCCCCTCTGCTTATCAGGCCCTTAATTAAGTACAATGCCCCATTTGGGATGTATCTTACCTGACACCTGCAACAGCTGGAGAGACCTCAAAAGTACCTCACCAAGAGGATCGTGGCCTCAAACAGATGCCCTATGCTGCTTGACTAAAGAAACTGCAGCTCTACTCAGTTGCTTACCGCCTACTCAGAGGCGATCTCTGCCTGACATGCAAGGCCATGTCTAACCCGGAATTGATGGACATGCTCCATTTCAAGAAAGCCAAAACCATTAGAGCTACACGCTCCATGGATTTAAACCTCAACACAACAATAAATAGGACATGCTGGAGAGAGAGATTCATATCCCAGAGGCTTCCCTCGCTCTGTAATAGAATCCCGGTTCATGTTAAGCAGAGCCCCTCGCTGACCCTCTTCAAGAGAAATCTTGATGAGTGGATGGGAAATCGTAAATTTACTCCTGGGATCACTTCTATGGCCCTGCTGGACAGAGGCTCAGGAATCTAGTCTAAAAGGGTGGCGAAAGCCAACATATTCTGGCTAGGCTTTTAAATGCCCTAGGGCAGATAGCCTAGTACCTACCTATGAACCTTAATGATTTTCACAAACAAATCATCTAAGCTCTGCTCACTACCTGTCTTCTTTCACTCCTCCAATGGAACAATAATTGAACCTGCAACTCAGACCAAGGTCCTAGGTGTTACACTAGATGATAGACTAAAATTTTATATACATATCTCCCTAACAATAAAAAGTCCATACCAAACCTGGCACTCTCTATAGGGCAAAACCTTATCTTACACACCAAGCCAGACTTGCCACAGCTAGATCTCACATACTATGTACACTCCTCTACTGCTCACATATTTTCAACAACCTACGTAAGGCTGACCTTAATAACCTAGACTCCTACTATAACAAAATAGCTAAGTTTGCTGCCAGTCATCCCCATAAAGCTCCTCCTTGCTCTGCTCTTCAGCAACTTAACTGGCTAGAACTTCTCAAGCTGTTAACACTAAACCAACTTACCTTCGCCCTCAAAGTCATTCACAACCCTGGTAACTGCTGCCCTGCACTTTCATGCCTGGTCCAACCTAACTTTAATTGTGGGTCCCTTAGGTCTTCCAACAGACTAATGCTAAAAGTTATTCAGTCTTACAACTATAATGGTGACTCCTCCTTCTTCTTCTTCTTCTTCTTCTTCTTCTTCTTCTTTCGGCTGTTCCCGTTAGGGGTCACCACAACATGGATCATCTGTTTCCGTTTCTTCCTGTCCTCAGCATCTTGCTCTGTCACACACCAACCACTTGCATGTCCTCTCTCGCCACATCCATAAACCTTATCTTAGGCCTTCCTGTTTTCCTCTTACCTGGCAGCTCCATCCTTGGCATCCTTTTCCCAGTATACCCAGCATCCCTCCTCAGCACATGTCCAAACCAACACAATCTCGCCTCTCTGGCTTTATCTCCAAACTGTCCAACCTGAGCTGACCCTCTAATCTACTGATTCCTAAACCTGTCCATCCTCATCATACCCAATGCAAATCTTAACATCTTTAACTGCCACCTCCAGCTCTGACTCCTGCCTTTTTGTCAATGCTACCATCTCCAACCCATATAACATAGCTGGTCTCACTACCCTCGTGTATACCTTCCCTTTCACTCTTACTGGTAACCATCTGTCACAAATCAGTCCTGACACTCTTCTCCACTCTGCCTGTACTCTCTTCTTTACCTCTCTTCCACACTCACCATTACTTTGAACTGTAGATTCCAAGTATTTAAACTTGTCCACTTTCACCAACTCTACTCCCTGCTTCCTCACCATTCCTCTGTTCTCCTGGTCATTCACACACACATATATGCGGTCTTAGTTCTGCTGACCTTCATTCCTCTCCTCTCCTCTCTAGAGCACTCCACCTCTCTAGGGTCTCCTCAACCTGTTCCCTACTCTCACTACAGATCACAATGTCATTCGCAAGCATTATAGTCCATGGGGACTTCTGTCTAATCTCGTCTGTCAACCTGTCCGTCACCATTGCAAATTAGAAAGGGCTCAGAGCTGATCCTTGATGTAATCCCACCTCCACCTTAAATGCATCTGTCACTCAGACCACAGACCTCACCACTGTCACACTACTCTCATACAATATCCTGTACAACTCTTACATAATTGTCTGCCACTCCAGGCTTCCTCATACAATACCACAACTCCTCTCTTGGTGACCTGTCATATGCTTTCCCCAACTCCACAAGGACACAATGCAACTCCTTCTGACCTTCTCTATACTATTTCATGAACACTCTCAGAGCAAACATCGCATCTGTAGTGCTCCTTCCCGGCATGAAACTGGACTGCTGCTCACTAATCATCACCTCCCTTCTTAACCTAACTTCCAGTACTCTTTCCCATAACTTCATGCTGTGACTGATCAATTTTATCACTCTGTAGTTACTACAACTCTGCACATCACCCTTATTCAATCTGTGCCAAAACACTTCTCCACTCCTCAGGCATCCTCTCACTTTCCAAGCTTTCATTAAACAATTTGGTTAAAAACTCCACTGCCATCTCTCCTAAACACCTCCATGCTTCTACAGGTATGTCATCTGGACCAACAGCCTTTCTTTTCTTCATCCTCTTCATAGCTGTCCTTACTTCCTCCTTGCTAATCCGTTGCACTTCCTGAGTCACTTTCATCACATCATCCAACCTTCTTTCTGTCTCATTCTCTTCATTCATCAGCCCCTCAAAGTACTCTTTCCAGCTGCTCAACACACACTCCTCGCTTGTAAGTATGTTTTCCTCAACCATAACCCTAACCAGGTCCTTTTCTCCCTCCTTAGTGTCCAACCTTTCATACAACCCGCCATATGCCTTAGCCTTAGCTTTCACCACCTCTCTCTTCGCCATACACCTCATCTCCTTATACTCCTGTGTAGTGTCTTCATCTCTCTGACAATACCACTTCTTTTTCGCCAACCTCTTTCTCTGTATACCCATATTGTACTTCCTCATTCCACCACCAGGTCTCCTTGTCCTCCTTTCTCTGTCCAGATGTCACACCAAGCACCTGTATAGCTGTCTCCCTTACCAGCTCTGTTGTAGTTACCCAGCTGTTTGGTAACCCATCACTGCCACCCAGTGCCTGTCTTAACTCTTCCCTGAACTTCACCTTACTATCACCCTTTTTCATCTTCCACCATTTGATCCTTGGCACTGCCCTCACACTCCTCCTACTCTTCTTGGTCACCAACATCATCTTACAGACCACCATCCTATGCTGCCTAACTACACTTTCCCCTGCCACCACTTCGCAGTCTCCAATCTCATTCAGGCTGGCCCTCCTACATAGGATATAATCCACCTGTGTGCATCTTCCTCCACTCTTGTATGTCACCCTGTGCTCTACCCTGTTCTTAAAATACGTATTCACCACAGCCATGTCCATCCTTTTTGCAAAATCCACTACCATCTCACCTTCTGCATTCCTTTGCTTAACACCATACCTACCCATCACTTCCACATCCCCCTCTGTTCCCTTCACGAACATGCCCATTGAAATCTGCTTCAGTCACCACTCTCTCACCCTTGGGTACAGCCATCACCACTTCATCCAACTCGCTCCAAATTTTTTTCTTTCTCATACATTGCACACCCAACTTGTGGAGCTTATGCAGTAACACCATTCATCATCACATCATCAATTTCCAGCTTCATAAACATCACTCTATCTGACACTCTTCATTTCTAAAACACTCTTGGCATACTGTTTTTTTCAGGAAACCCCCCTACCCCATTTCTCCTCCCATCCACACCATGGTAGAACAATTTGAACCCGCCTTCTATACACTTGGCCTTACTCCCCTTCCATCTGGTCTCTTGCATGCACAATATATCAACCTTCCTTCTCTCCATCATATCGACTAGCTGTCTCCCTATACCAGTCATACTGCCAACATTCAAAGTTACTACCCTCACTGCCACACTCCTAACATTCCTCCTCTCTTCCTACCTTCTGGCATGCCTTTCCCCTCTTGTTCTCCTTCGGACAAAAGTAGCCCATTTTCCATCAACACCCTGTTGGCTAACAGTACTGGTGGCAGTCGTTGTTAACCCTGGCCTCGACTGATCCGGTATGGAAATCTGTATTGTTGTCCGCATATGTCATTTGGCAGAAGTTTTACACCGGATGCCCTTCCTGACGTAACCCTCCCCATTTATCTGGGCTTGGGATCGGTACAAAGAAATGCACTGGCTTTGTGCATCTCCATTGGGTTGTCTATCTTGGTCTAAGGCCTGGAATGCTCTTCCTGAGCACATCCAAAATAATCCCAGTATTTCTTCATTAAAAAAAAAAAAGCTCATCTCCATTCCAAATGCCTCTGCCCCTGTATTTCTCCTGGCTAATTCATTTCTCCTATTACTTCACAGCTCTCTTCTCGTGTACCTCTTTTTCAGCACCTTTAAGCAGCTTGTGCTTATATCCCATGTAGGTAGACAAACATCACTTGCTATATGAGCTACTCTGCTGTTTCATATAAAAAAGTGATTCACACATTATACGAGTTACTGCTGGTGGGCAGGACATTTAAGGAAAGCTTATTTTACAGTCTGCAGTAGAACAGGGAATTAGGAAAATATTTTAATACATGTAGGAATAACTTTCAAGTTCTCTTATGTTTTACTAATGTGCACAGTAAAGCAGGAACAATTTTCTGTAAGTTGCATCCATTCTTTCTGAAAATGTTCTCTTCCTTCATTGTCAAGCCCCTTACCAGTATATGCAATTTATCACTTCTCACCTGAGTATTTCCTAGTCCTTCAGACATGCCACAGTAGTCCCTCTACACAAGGTTCCTCATCCAAAGGAATGCAAGGCTTATAGGCCAACAGCATACCTATTCCTTCTAACCACAATATTTTAAACTATAGTGGACAAACACATCTTTGAATGTATAAAGAAATATGAGCTTCTTTGCAATGAACAGCATGGCTTCCTCAATACATTAAGTACTATGACAGCATTATACACAGCCACTGACATAATTTTCAATAATATGAATGATTCCTTGTTCACAGAAGGCCTGTTCATTCACATGACCAGGGCCTTTTGAAATTGTTGATCATACACTACTAACCCAGAAACTCGTTAGACTAAATGTCAACATTCGTACACTAAATCAGTTTCAAAATTTGAAAGCAGAACATTTTAAGTAAACACCAAGAGCATCCTGTCAGAATAAAGTGACCTTCAACAAAACCTGCAAAGCAGCTTCACAGGGCTTTATAACTGGGCGTGTAAGAATACTTGTAAGAATAAGTTTGATTAAGCCAGTTAATTCAACAGTTATAGTCTTTGGCACTACCCAAAAGACTACTTGGTGTACCCACCTTTACTTGTCAAGGATAACAAAGGCTATGCCTTACCCCTAGTATGTGAGGAAATAAATCTGAAATTGCCTTAAATCCTCCATGTAACACACTGACATGGTGTTGAGTAAAACACTAGCTCAATTAAAACTTTATTATACAATGTATCATCTCCCCTCTCTTCTTCATCTTGTCAATCTCTTGCAAAAACAGTCCTCATACCATATTGCTTGGCATTAATTTATTTTCATTCAAGCATAAGTATACACAAATAACACATGGTTATCAATACAATTTACAAATATGTACATCTGGCTGGTAACCCTACCCATAGCTGTATCCTCTTCTAACATTTGAATTGGTTATAAGTAAATTCCAGAGCTACTGGTCTGTTCAGTGTTCATCTCTTCAATATAAACAAACTTAGCCATTGTCTACCAGTTAAATTCTAAATTGCTTGTCGGGTGTCAAAGTTATGCTCTTGGAGAGGAATTGGAAAGATCAACAACACTTAATAAATCCTTTTTTAAAACCACTGTAGGTGAAAGGGTTTTCTCAAAACTAGGACCAGCTACATTGAACAACATTCCTGAGGTAAGGGAGCAAAGTACATAGAGTCAGTTTAAGTCTTCTTTAAAAGAGCTTCTTTCAAAGGAAGTTACTTGTAGTTGTACCAGAGAGAATGGTTAACAAGTATTTGAACTAAACCAATTTATAAAAAGGGATTTGTTCACAATCCTTGGCCGGCCGCGGTGGTGCAATGGTTAGTGGTGCCAACTCACAGCAAGAGGTTCTCTGGTTCAATCCTCTGCTGGGGGTGCCTTCTGTGCAGAGTCTGCATGTCCTCCCTGTGGTTGTGTGGGTTTCCTCCTGGTGCTCCAGTTTCCTCCCACATCCCAAAGACATGCTGTAGGTGGATTAGACACTCTAAATTGGCCCTAGGTGTGAGTGCGTGCGTGTGTGCCTTCTGTGGAAGGTTGGGTGCCGGGCTGGCAACTGAACACTGTAAAAATACTCCACTGCCAATCATGAATGGACAGGTGATCCACTGTGGCAGATCACCTGTCCGCTTATGATTGGCGGTGGACAGGTGATCCGCTGTGGCGACCCCTAACTGGGAAAAGCCAAAAGAAGATTTGTTTACAATCCTTAGTATTTTGTACGTACAAACTTCAGCTCCAAATGTATTGTAAATATTGTACTTAAGTAATTTCATAAAATGTCTACATAAATACTGTATCTCTTTAGAGTCTGTATGCACTGCTGTTTCTGTGATAACCATGTAAATATTAAATATATGTTCCCTGTCTCTGGAAAAAGTCGCACATTATCCCTCTGCACACAAGAAGAAGTTCAGCAGACTTTGCTAACTTTAGATCTATAGCAGTCTTATTTGCTCCTCTCCACTATAGTTATGGTCAATAAATCTACAGATAATGGCAAACATGACTTTGTGACTCTCAACTCATGCTCATCTGTAAAAAAAAAAAAAAAAAAAAATTGCTAATCTGTAAAAAAAAAAAAAAAAAAATAAATAAATAAATAAATAAAAATTTACTATTTTTTTTTCCATAAGTCCCTGTCCCATAAAAAAACAAAATTTAAAGTCCTCTCTCTTGATACAGTAAACTCTCAGTTAACTGGAACTCAAGCAACCGGCAAAATATATTGACGAAATACAGTACAATCTTCGTTGTTGCAGTTTCTGTTTCCCCCCCACAGAAACATACTTTACGTTTGTAGAGTTTTAAAAAGGAAGATGGGAATACATTCTGTCTCTCTCCCCAACCTGAGAACAGGTCAGACCAAACCAAATAGTATAGGGTACAGTATTAGTCAGGCCTATTTTAGTAGTTAACTCTTAAGCAACCAGAAACTACAGTTATCCAGCATCTACCAATCCCATGGGTGCCAGTTAACTGAGAGTTTACTGTAATACAGCCATTGAAGCCACTTCTCATACAAATTATTAGGGATGATAGTGGATGATAATCTTAAATTCAGTTTGCATATACAAAATTGCGTAAGAAAAACTGCGTAAAAGCTAGGGATGATTTATAGAGCCAAAACTTCTCACCGACACAACTAAAGCTACACTTGCCACTACTTATCTCCTCCCCACACTTTTTTATGGCACTCCTATCCTTACAAACCTTCAGGCATCACAAAAGTCAAAACTTGAGCAATACTATAACAAAGTTGCTAAACTTGCAGTAAATGTCCACTTCAGAACCCACCATTGTATAGCACTAAAAATCCTAAATTGTTTAGAACTACCCCATTGACTAACATACACAGCTTCATACCACCTATAGAATTATCCAGAATCCATCTGCTTATCCAGCACTAAACAGCATTCTACACAACTATGTTCCCAGTTGGTCATTACAATCCAGTAACAAAAAACTTCTGTCTGTCCACAAACCTATCCAATCTGCTGGGCATTGTCTGCACTCATACCACATTGTTAAGGCCTGGAACTTCTTATCTGTATCTGTCAGGTAAATACCCTCCCTCCCATCCTTCAGAACCATTCTGAAAGACTTCCTAGCCAAAAGTTGTCTCTGTTGTTGCTCAACACCAGGATATACTATTTCTCCAAATGTGAACAAATACTTATTTATACCTTATATCTCATTTCTCTCCCTTTTTCACTCACTCCCTTACTTGTATTAATTTCTCTGCCCTGACATTCTCTCTAAATATACCATAAGCCTGCCTTTCTCTCACTTCGTATTTCAGTTCCTGTTTGTGTTATACTAACTTACCTTTAATTTCTCTATACACCGTCTAAAATTTCTCTATTAAATCATTGTCCTGTTACGTGTATCTTCTCTTAACCAATGTTTTCATGTTATGTCTAATTTGGTAAAATGATTTAAGCTGTCTTTTTTTTTTTTTTTTTTTTTTTTTTTGTATTATTGTTAATGACTGAAAAAATATTGTTCTTTTTTTTTTGTATTATTGTTAAAGACTGAAAAAATATTGTTCTTAAAATGTTTTGTAATACTTTGGAGCTTTTCTCCCTAGGCTTCTGTTGAAAATTGGCTCCTACCCAGTCGGACTTTCCCAATAATTAAATGTCAATTTTTTTTGCTAATTAATGCTGCACCTCTTTGCTTCCAGTTTATACTTCTATTAAAATTCTTCATCATCTCTCATATTTTCTGATTGCCCTTGTGGCCTGGGTTGTAGCTGAAAAGGATCTTTTGGACCAGTATGTACTCACCCTGGCAAGGAAAGCAACTCACCATCCACTATATTGCTCCCTGTTATCAAAACAATTAGTGGTATCTGACTAACCTTTCAGCAGTGAGATTTATGCTACTTGGATAAAGTGAATTCGCATTTTGGATTTCATGTGGTTTAGAGACAAGTACACTCTACATGATTCTGAATTACATCTAAAATCTCATTTACATGTCTGAGAATCACTTGCCTGAGCAATGAACAGACTCTTGCTACCCTATGTGTCCACACACAGCATTAACACAATACATGCATGTGAATATGTAAAGTACACACGTTTGTGTTTGTGTGTAACGTATTTCCTGACTGCAGCTGTTGTAACTGGAGTACTGTTTTGACAGTATCATGGTGAAGGGAGGTGATTGGACTGGAGCTATGACACCTAGGTTGCACCTTTATAGGGACAGTGACGTAGATTATATATGTGCACACACACACACACACACACACACACACACACACACACACTCCCTATGTATATCCCTAGCAGTGTGCTCAGTATAAGTACAATTGAGTGTTTACTTCCAGACTGACAATGTTGGCTCTGCTGGAAGATCATATGTAGTACCTCTTACTAGCTGCATTACTAGCTGCATTTGGGATAGTTTTTGTGACAGCTGTCTGACTGTAGGTATATGATCGTGCATTGCAGTCTGTCAAACAGAACAGCAGTATAGCACTGTGTACCCATGTTTTGTTTCTCTACATAGTTGTGTGTGTGGGGGCCAATTTCCATTGTTTGGTCCCCTGTGCTGTAATTTACAAACACACACACACACACACACACTGCTCTGAATGGTTCTCGTCTAGTTGTGGGAATTGCTGAGCAGTGTACTGGGAAGTACTGGAGCTTATTTTGAGTAACTACTCCTACAGACTGCTGCATTTATCTGTGTTGTTGAATGCTGTCACTGATATGCAGTGCATCTCTGCCCTACAGCAGCAGCAAGGACTTTGAGTAGTACACCCTTCCACACTACACAAAGTTGTGCAAATTTCTTTGTATAATACACAAGGGGACTATGAAAAACAGCCACTGAGTAAGCTTTGCCTTAAGTAACTCTCTTTTTGTTCTGGTCCTTTTTTGACCATGGCGCTTACTCTCCTATCCATTCTCCTGATCCATTCTCATTCCCAGGGGCTGAAAGTTGAGTGCACTGGAACAGGTTCCATCATCTTGAGAAGGCTTCTTTGCAGCCCGGGCTCAGTGTGCATGTTCATTAGCACTCGTGAGGTTTTGCATGCAGGTTGCTTTTGCAGTGATGTGGTCAGTCTGCCCTGCTCCCCTTGTAGATAATCACCACTGCGTGATCCCTTGTCTCTGCTGAGGATTCTACCATGGGGAGTGTTCCACAAAAATACTCTCCCGAAGACCACAAGTACGGTTAAGCCTTGCCATTCCTTTCTTCCTTCCACCAGCTCCAACAGGAACCCAAGCTAGTAATCAAAATTGGTTCGCTTGGATCGTAGTCTGGGCTTTGTCCCTCTATAGCAACAAAGCTGGCTAGCATTGCCATAAATAAATTTAGTTTGCATTAAATCCACTGTTAAATTATTTTGTTGGAATGTCATTGTTATCCTTGAGTAACTGCAATGTTTGTTTGTGTCCTTCGGCTTTTCCCGGTTAGGGGTCGCCACAGTGGAACTCCGGTCCGCTAATGATTGGCAGTTGATTTTTACGTACCAGCTTGCCAGGCCTGACGCACAACCTTCAACGAAGGTACACCCATTCACGCATGTCTCCACGCAGAAGACGCTCTAGCTGAGAATCGAACCGGACAGCGTCTTACTGTGAGGCGACAATGCTACTGTAGAATTAAAAAATTAATAATAATGAAATATTTTAGCTGCTTCAGAATTGCCTTGTTTTGCCTGTTTTGTCTCCTGTACCATTTGCTGAGGCATCTTACAGATGTTTAAGGATGACAATAAAGCTTGTCAGAAGTGCTTGCACAGCATTGGTAACCAGCATGTTCTTCCTGTGGGTTTATAGCATGCAACAACATTGACTCTGACTGCAGACCAGATCAGTTTGAGTGTGCGCTTAAAAACATGCAGGAAGGAAACCCTGTTCTTTTATAGTGGAACACATTGTTCCCCTAATCACTAACTCAAGTTGACATGGACAACAGTGTACTGCTTTTATAAATGTAGCATTTTTTCTGTCTGGTGGCTACCCCTATTTTGCTGCTTATCCAAACAACACTCAGATATGTGCTTCTACTTTGAGATATGTAAATTAATTTTTGATTTGTAGTATTAAATGTTAATAGAATGTTGTCTGCATTTGTCCTGCCAGGAGTTTAAGTGCCACAGATGTAGTTCTGTGTATCAATTTAATCTTAGATACCCTTTTTATCAATTTGGAGGTCACCTGAGGAGTAGGAGTTTTTTTGGCATTTAGTGGGCTCAGGGGAAATAAAACACTGGCATCCTACCAAGCTTACATTGGACTTGCACACAACGCACATCTGTTTTGCATTGTCTTTGAGGTGTAGGATGAAAATGGAGCAGCTAACAAAAACATGCTATCAAAGGGTAGGCACAAGACACCAAACTGGCTCCAAACTTCAGAAGCAGGCAGTGTAAGACGGCAATGCCAACTTCTGTGCCACTGTGTTGTTAAGCATGGATATGCCATTTTCTAAAATACTGGCATAATACTGTCTCTGCGATAGTACTTGAACCCTCTCTAATTTATTCATCTTAGTCTTATAAATGCTATCACATTGGAGACTTGTTTGATGGTGCACATGTGATTAATTTACAGTGCTAGTAAGAAGTGCAGTCAAGAAAATTATTCAGGTCACTTAAAGTTCAGTTTTTTTAAAGTATCTCTGAAAACCTACAATCTGTTTAGTTCCATGAACTGTCTGTAACTTCAAGCATATAAACTCTTGGTGAGTTCATAGGCAAGTCACCTTGCAGATAAATCTGCAACATGTAGTACTCCAACTTAAGCTTTTATTCCATGGTTAAATCCACAACTCCAGTTGTCTCGCTGGTAAATTCACATAATCTTCCTGTTATGGCTTTCTCTGAACATATCTGCTTTTGGTTTATAAATTCCATTCCATGAGACGTTAACATTTCTTCTAGTCTCTCTCTTGTTCTCCCTTTTTTATAAGAAGGGGGCGTAATACCCGTTGATTTTTAAAATAAAGTTATGCATTAGACTATATAAGAGATATATTTTATTAAGACAGGTGATTAAAAAGAAGAAGGTGGTAGAAGTGACATGATTGTGAGCTTGGATCCTGGGCTGGGCCACCTGTATAAGTTAAGAGAGGTAGAGATATTACATTTTAAAGGAAAGTGGACAGCTGCTGGAGCAGATGCAGTTAATGCACCATGCATGAGGGCTGGACATTTAATGTAAAATGCTTGATGGCTAATGAAAAAATAAAAGGAAGGGGGTTGTAGCTCCCTGTACTCGGGGAACATGTGTGGGATCCTTCTCCCAGAATGTCCCAACACTACACATTCCACGATGGTTGCTAGGTTGCACTGTACTATAATACAGTTTGTGAACATTCTTGCTCGTTTGCCATTCAGAATGATTCCTTGACATTCTCCCTTCTTTTTTTAAAGATCATTCCCCTTACCCAGCGGTATAAACCTTGGCTCTAGATGATTGTCATTGTTGAATTGATACCATGACCCCATGTGCAGGAATGGGAAAGGGGCTGTAGATGGATGGATGGAGTACACTTACCCTGCTTTCTGAATAGAAGTAAAAGCACATTCACGACTCTAGGAAAATGCAACTGTTATCTCTCTGGTCATATAACTTGACCTTCATACCTTTTGTCCCTCTGCATTCCTTGCTTTGAATATATTTTTGAATCTGATTGATTCAGCATGCCAGAAAACTCCCTCATCAGTTTCAACAAGCAAGTTAGGGTACTAATCAAGTCCACCAAATCCAACTTCGAGGCAAAAGTAGCATCACAGAGCATTTTTTCAGTTATGAACGCAACCTTAAAGGGAACACCCAACAATGTACTGAACTAATAGTAAATGGAACTTCCTGTACAAACCATGGGATATTCATCCCCAGTTCCCCCCAGGAAGTACTCTCTACCATTTCACCTCCAATTATCACTAAAGAACAAGTTCTCACTGCGCTCTCCAGCGCTAAAACATTGCATCTTGTCCTGATAATATCCCAGGATGCCTCCTAAATAACCTGAAACAACTTGTCATGTCCATGAGAATCTCTGTTCAACTGCAGTCTCCAGACAGGCATCATCTGAAGGGAATAGAGGACTGCAGCAGTTATCCCTCTACACAAAGGCAGACCATCAACAGACCCAAGGAACTAAAGATCCATAAGTTTGACTAGTCTTATATGCAAGGCCATGGAAAAAATTATTGTGGATATGATAAACAAAGACGTAGGAAATCTTCACAGACACTAGACCCATCCCAGTTCAGTTTCGTCAAGGGCAGGTTATGTCTACTAAACTTGGTGGACTTCTTTGAGAAGGTCACTACAGCCATGGATGAGGGCAGAACAGTACATACTGTCTAGCTTGACCTGGCAAAGCCATTTGACACAATACTTCACTTGGATATTATAGACACACCCATAAATGTAGGCTTAAATCTGTATGTCACCCGAAGGACAGCCATATGACTCCTAGGGCACGTGACTTTAGGGTGGGGGAATCTATCTCGCCAAGAGGCTTATCACTAGTGGTGTCCCACAGGGCTTGGTACTGGGACCTCTCTTGTTTTGGAATATACTTTTTTCTGAAGTTGGGGCAAATTTAGAGGGCTTTTGGCTGACCAGACTTGCTGACTACTGCAAGCTGGGTGCAATCACTGAATCCTCCAGAGATGTAGATATCCTCCAGGAGGGGTCTGACACAGACCGATAACTGGTTCCAGAACCATGGCCTAAAATTCTAAGCAAAATATGCATAATTATGCCCTTTAGGACGATGACCATCCTTGCAAATTATAGCATTGATAACACTCTCTTAAGAGTATACCCAGTGGAAAGGGACTTGGGAACTGAGGTTGACAGTAACCAGAACTTTGATCACTGTGTGTCCATGGTAGTAAGAAAATCCTTTTACATTGAGCAAGCTATAATCAAGGCATCCAGCTCTAAGAAGATCATAGTACCACTATACTCTGCCCTCATTAGACCAATAATCTAGGTACAGTGCACCCTTTGGCATGTATCTTAACATGCATTTGCAACAGCTGGAGTGGCCACAAAGGTTCCAAACTAAAAGAATACATTGTGTAAATATGTCCTATGCAGACTGCATCAAAGACCTGTCCCCTATACTTTGTATCCTACAGATTCCATTTATTTATTTTATTTTACATTTGTGTACCATGAAAGTCCCACTGGACACATGTCCTTTTTAAGCAGAGGCCCGGGGAGAAAAGCTCCACATTGAGACCTACAGCAATACAATATATAAGTAGAATATATAGGGCACAGAAGTTAAAATACTATCTAGATACAGTTTGGACAAGCAGTTATACATGCAGACTAGTTAATGAATATCACAGTTTAGCTAATACCCAGTAATTATTAACCTAATCGATAGACTCAGAAGATTACCCAATATCTGGAAAAGAGCTTACATTCTGCCCCTGCACAAAGGTGGCAAAAATTCCGACATCTCAAACTTCTGGCCAATAGCCATTCTCTCCGCCATCTGTAAAATACTTGAAAGATGTGTCCACACCCAACTAATCAACCACTTAATCAACACCCAACTACTCGCCCTACCCAACATGGCTTTAGACCAGGCCATAGCACAAATACAGCCCTCCTCTCCTTTTTGGATACAGTAAATCGAGCATGCGATTCAGGTCTGATCGTCTCTTCACTCTTCCTTGACCTTTCAAAGGCATTTGATACAATTTCTCCCCCCATTTTACTCTCTAAACTTAATAACCTAGGTGTCTCTCCCCCAACCCTAAATTGGTTCTCTAGCTACCTTTCTGACAGATACCAATCAACCAAATGGCAGCAATCCTCTTCTACCTTCTTAAAAATCTCCACAGGTGTCCCCCAAGGCTCAATGTGGGGCCCCCTACTATTTAACTTATTCATCAACAATTTCCATGAGTCACTAATACAGGCTGATGTAATACAATATGCAGATGACTCAACAATTATCTGCACTGCAAAAACCCCTTCTGAGCTTCAACTACTAACCCAAAATGCATTCATATCCACCGAAAAATGGATGTCAAATAATCACCTCGCTCTCGACCCAAACAAGACCAAGTTGATTCTGTTCACTCCCAAAAAAACAACACCCCTGAACAGGGCTGAATTCCCTATCCTCTCCCAAAATAATACCTCCATAGAAGTTGTTCCCAGTACTAAACTGTTAGGAGTCACCATCGATGAAACCCTAACTTTTGAACCCCACTTACTCAATAACATCAAAAAGACAGACCAGAAACTAGGTACCCTCTACAGACATAGCTATTACCTAAATAACAATGCCAAAAGAACACTAGCCTCTGCCTTCCTACTTCCATCCCTCCTATATGGTGCCGCCATCCTCACTAATATACACTCTTCACTAAAAAACAAACTTGATATATACTACAATAAAATTGCTAGATTTGCAACAAATGCTAGATCCTCATCACATCACTGTTCCTCACTGCAACAACTAAACTGGCTTGAACTTCCACTCTATCTCAGCTACCTCCACTTAATTACTGCACATAAAATAATATATAAACCAACAGCTTGCCCAGCTCTCTCCTCTATATTAACTCTGTACCATCCAGACACCTTAGATCTGAAAACAAAATTCTACTTAGTCAATAAACCTCAACTTCCAGCTGGCCAAATGCTTTACTCCTTCACTACCTCCAAACTTTGGAATAACCTCCATCTCATACCCTGCTCTCTTTAAAAAATCCCTCCGACAACACCTCTCTATCTGCTGGTTATGCCCATTCCAAAAATAACTCCTCTTCTCACTACTCCCACTCTCTGGGGCTACAGGTATGCACTCTTAGGTCTGCAGCCATACCTGTGACTATTACTACACTGCCTACACAGATTTAAATGCATGTGAATAATTGTATACAATGTTGCTGGTTTTTTTCCTGCCTCCCAACCAGTAATGTCTATGGCATCTATATGACCAAAAGTACATGTTAATATCATCGATGGACTACCATAAAACTGCAATGGAATTGCTAAAAAAAACTGTAAATAGTGCTACATTTTTGACATTTGTATTTTTGATATTTGTATTTCTGTAATGTTGACTTTTATGTGGAGCTTTTCTCCCTGGGCCTCCACTGAAAATGGGCTTACCTAGGCCCAGTGGACTTTCCTGGTAAATGCAATAAATAAATTAACAATAAGTAGAGAGACACTGCATCATTAAACCTTTCTGTATAAGAAAACAGAGAGACCAATATGACAATTACACAGGTTCTGAACATAGTTTTACTAAGAAGTAGAACTGTCAAGTCTTAATTTGCCATCAGCTGTACAGTATTATATGGAGTGTTAGTTTGCAGAGAGACATAGTCAACAGAATAGACAGAGGGGATGGATTTGTCAGTAAGGGAAATAAAGTAGTAGCATAGTCGGAGGGTGAGGTTAGTCTGGTGCAGAGCAAGGACACAGACATTTATTGAATAAGTGGCTTGATGTAACCATTGTAATGTTTTCTGGTAGTGCATTCCAGATTTTACCTATGTAATTTGAGAAGAGGGCATCTCCAGCTTGGTTTTTGGTTATATTGATTTTTATGTGATGTTTGTTAGTGGACCATAGGGTTCTGTTAGTAGCATATGGTTGAAGAGATACTTGTAGAGCAGGTGTTTTCTCAGGTTTATAGAGTATTTTATGGGCCATGGTTAACTTGATGTAGTGAAAGAGATGGGGGAGTGCTAGCCATCTGATTTGCTTGAGTGCCATACAATGGTGAGCTCTAGCTGATAGGTTTGTAGCATGTCTGGTAATTTTTTTATAACAAGATTCAAGTTTTGCTAGCTCAGAATTTTTTAGATTTGTGAGTAGGGAAGCTGCGTACAGCAGTGTGGAGAGTAAGTATAATTGGGCAATGGTAGTTTTAGTATTTTTAGTGAAGTAGTGTTTGTTCCTAAACAATGTTCCAAGTTGTTGTGTACCTTTTTACTGTTTGGGAAATATGAAGATCAAATTTTAAGTTGCAATCAATTTTGACTCCTAAAGGTTTGGTGTGTGGTGATGGGGAAATGTAGGTGTTATTTAGTAATACAATGTTGAAAGTGTTAGTGGGTTGGGCTGATTTTTGTGGGTTGGAAAATCATAAGGTTTTTTTTTTTTTTTGGAATTTAAAATTATTTGAGAGTTTGTAAGCCAGGTCTCAACTGCTAGAAAAGATTGTTGTGTTAGGTTTTGAGGTTCTTGAATAGAGGAAGCGGCACATATCACTTGTTGAATTATCTGCATATTGAATGAGGGAGGCTTGTGAGGTTGAGGTGGTGGGCCTAAGATTGAGCTCTGAGGGACACTGTAGTCACTGGTAGAAGGGGTGATGAAGTCTGTTGCCAAGAAACTGCTTGCTGGCATCCAGTAAGGTAATCCTAGAACCAGGCAAGGGTAGACTGGCAGAAATTTAGTTTGCAGAGAACATTTAGTAGTTAACTATGAGAAACCATATCAAAGGCTTTTGATAGGTCCAGGAAGATAGAGGATACATAATTACTGCTCCTCCTGTGATAGTTGACAACATTGGTAAATGCCAAAATGTGGTGAAAACGAACTCAGCCAGCAGACTCCGAACACTGACACCAAGACTTTATTATTGTAAGCGCTTTCGGTAGAGACGAATCTCCCCACCTTCATCAGACAATAAGACACACTAGGAACACCCATTAAATACATTGCAGTGTTCTGATTATTACACTAATTGGTTAATTGTGTGGTTAATCATAGCGACCATTCCTCCATTAAATCAAAATAAAAAATAAATACATAAATATTAATACATAAATGTTAATATATACATATTAAATGATTATGCATACTAATGATAATAGTAATAATGAATGATTCCATAAAAGCATGTTAACTGTGCTAAAAATGCATATGAAAATGACTGTAAATATACACATGACTGTATCACCCATAATATTGTTTACTTAAACACACATTATTTGCTTGAAAAAACACAAGCTGCAAATTACAAAGTGATACATGTGTATCTTTTCTAAACACACAACTACCTATGTATTTATATCTGTATAACCAGCATAATTGTGTGAAAATAAAATTGTCTTAAAATTAGTTAAAACCCAGTGTACATAACTATCTAGATATTTAGACATTTAAACATTTGAACATCCAGATAATTGATTAACTTATATGCTACTTGGACCCACCTGCTTGAATATACAAATTTATATATATATATTTAAAAAATAATAATATATACATGTTGATATTTTTAAAATGTATTTTGTGTATATTATTTTGTTAGTATTTTCATTTTACTTATTGATTTAATGGAGGAATGGTCGCTATGATTAACCAAACAATTAACCAATTAGTGTAATAATTAGAACACTGCAATGTATTTAATGGGTGTTCCTAGTGTGTCTTATTGTCTGATGAAGGTGGGGAGATTCGTCTCTACCGAAAGCGCTTACAATAATAAAGTCTTGGTGTCAGTGTTCGGAGTCTGCTGGCTGAGTTCATTTTCACCACATTTTGGTTTTTACGTTGGTTTTCTTTACTTTGCACTAGTTTAACATTGGTAAACGACATTAGAGCAGTTGATGTACTATGGTATGATTGAAAGCCATGCTGTGTGTTTGTTAGAAGTTTGTTAGTATGTACGTAATAGGTAACTTGCATGTGACTGACCCTCTACAGTATTTTAGACATTGTTGATTAATATTGCAATTGAGCAGTAGTTAGAAAGATCTGTTGATGAGCCACCTTTTATGTAGGGGTATTTCATAAGAGATTTTTCATCTGGGAGGGACCTGTTCTGCTATGGATCTATGATAAGAATTGGTATAGGATAGGCTATACCATCTGCTGTTAGTTTTAGGAAATCAACAGGTAAGTTGTCTGCAGCTAAAGTGGTGGGTTTTAGTATTTATGCAGTTTTTTGATCATCTCTGTAGCTACAGGTTGCAGGGAGAAGGTGGTTTTAGTATTGGAGGAGGCAGTGTCAGTTCTGATAGTAGAGGGGGTTTGATTGTTGGACAGAGCTAAGATAGTTTTAATAAAGAATTTATTAAGTTGAGTAGCAGTGTTGCCTGAATTATTAGTAGTGGTAGAAGGGAGTGCACTGACTTTGCTTGGAAGAAGTATATTGTTTATAGTTGTCCAGAAATTCTGTGGGTTATTGCAGTGTTTTAATTGGATTTCGGAGTAGTAATTTATTTTGTCTTGCTTCATTTGCTGTTTTGCTTTATTTTCAAGTTCCCAGTAGGTTTGTAGAGTGGGTTGGGACTTTGTTTTGTTCCAGGCTGCAAAGCCTTGTCTCTAGATTTAAGTAGTGATTTGTGTTTTGTTAGCCATGGGGCATAGTTTGATTTCATACACATTTTTCGGCTAGGAGCTTGAGAGTTTAGTGTAGACATGAAGGTAGAGTTGAAGTAATCAATTGCTTCCTGCAGAGGTAGAAGTTTCAGTGGTGTCCAGCTACAATGTTTATCTATAAGGTAGCTGGGGTTCAAGTGTTTTTTGTTTCTTATAGTTTAAATGTCGTTTTTTAGATGGGTCAGCTCGTTTCCTAAGTAAACCGGTTGGGAAGTGGTCACTGAGAGTGTCTGGTAAACAGCCAGAGTAGGAGTAGAATGCTGGCCTATTTGTTAATATCCAGTCTAGAGAGGAGTGTTTGTTGTATGGCTTATTAATCCTACTGTGTGACTGATCTGTTGTGTGAAGCTGTGCAGGTTGATGCAATTTTTGGGGTTTGTGGAGTTGCAGTTTAACCAGTCTACATTGAAGTCACCCATAATAATTGTTTCCTGAAGTAATGTTTTACTGCTCCAGTATAGTATATTTTCTAATGTTTGGATATTATCCCCTGGTGGCATATAGATACCTATTATGTATATATGTTTCTTGGGATTAAGTATATATGTTTCTTGGGATTAATGTTTAGTTTAGCAAATACTACTTCAGAATTGTCATTTTTTATTTATTTATTTTTTTTATTTTGCATTTGTTTACCGGGAAGGTCCGACTGGACACAAGTCCATTTTCAGCAGAGGCCCGGGGAGAAAAGCTCCAAAATGCAAAGCATTGAAATACAATACAAGACCATATAATAAAAACAATACAATATAATACACAGGAGAGAAGTGAGAATGCAATACATATCAGGAAGTAAACAACATTAAAAAATTGTCAGTTCATAAAGTACATAACTCAGATATGCAAAAATGTTTTTTTTTTTTTTTAAACCTAAATACAGGAGTGGGAGTATGAGATGTCAAGTTTAGAGTTAGGTAAGAGTAAAGTTTGTTACTGTAGGATGTTAGGTGTAAGGAAAAGGGGAAGTTTCCAGTTGTTATAGAAGACATATATTAGTACTATAGAGTAAGTATTGACAGATGATTATCAAGTTTTCAAGTGAACAACTGGTGACCCTTAGCAGAATCCCTGCACCAGTGCATTCATATTGCTTAACCTGGGATATAGCATGAGCAAAGCCAATTTTGAAGATAGTGGGCTTTCAGGACTTTTTTAAATTGGACAGTAGAGGAAGTAGAGGTTATGTAACTTGGTAGTGAATTCCAAATTCTGGCTATGGTGTAGGCAAAGAGAGAGAGGTTTAGTGTTTTTCATCTAAAGTTAATATGGAGCGGTGGTATAAAGAGGAGGGCTGTGCCACCTCCATTTTTTACAACTTCTATCTGTACGTATGATATTATATCCAGGTGGTAGTATTTCATTGCTGTTGATGGTAGTTTTAGCCAAGTTTCAGAGAGAAGCATGATATCTGGGGAGTATACGGAGAAGTTAGCATGCAGCTAATGAATTTTGTTGTTGACACTTCTTATAGTAATATTTATTAGTAGAATATCAGATTTGTCCCCAAGAGGAAGGATTGTAGATTGAATCTGTATGCCATTTTGTGAGGTTGAGGTATATGGTTTGTAGGATGGACCAGGGTTTGGGTGTATGTTGCTACTGATAGTTAGCCTGGATGCTAAGTTGACTAGAGTTTTCCAGAATCTGACTATATGTTTATAATATTTCTGAGAGATGTTGGGTGTGTTTGGGTGAGGAGAAGGGAAAATGTGCATGGTGTAGAGCTGTGATGTTGAAAATGAGGCTACTTATCAGGGTGTTAACTGCTTTGGGTGTTAGAAGGTAGTTATTCGAGGTGGATTGGGAAGAGAGAGGATTTTTATGTTGGAATGGTAAGAGATGCTATAAGCTGCCAATATTAAAAGTAGCAGAGTGGCTGTCAGTAATGCAGCTGGTTTATGAACTTTTGAAGGTTAGATGCTTTTAGCCTTTTTTGTTGTCACTGGAGGATTTTTTTTGTTAGGCATTTTAAGTTAAATTCGGTATGTATCTGTTGTTTGTAGCAGTAATTGAAGTGGGAGGGGTGTAGATAAAGAATTTTGAGTTTGTGTATAAGTGGAGTGTTTTGATTGGTTGAACTGTCAAGAGGGTGTGGCTATTGAAGTATAAATTTAAAGAAAGTGGGGGTGGGTGGGAATGGAGATAGGATAGAGGAGCGGAGTATGTCCGAGCGCAGCAGGCTTACACCATGTTTGAGGATTGGAATGTTTCTCACAGGTAGAAGTTGTATGCTGCTTACTAGTCTGCAATGTGGCTTTTATTCTTTTAATATTTGTATTCCCCTTTACTCTTTGCTGCACAGTATGTAGCAAAAGGTAAAATTAGCTTGAGACTTTGCACTTTCATTTGGTGTTTAATTAGTGAAGAATAATTATTGAGGGGTAGGGACTGAATGCTATGACTCAGAGAGGGCTGAATACCTTAGCATAACATAACAGGCAAGTTAAGCAAAATGCATCACCAACAAAAAGGATGAAAAGGGTGGGGGTCTAAGAGAAGGCTTGCAGCTGTGGCCCCTGGGGTATGCGCTCTAGCTGATGTTTAACAGATTTTAATAAGGCATAGTAGTAATCACAAAAGCAGGCACCTACACTTGCTCATAAGTGGCAACAGCAGAGTTCCCGCAGTTAAGCTGGGGTGCAGTCTTTATTTATTGATTATTGGTTAGCATTTCCTTTACTTTTAGCTGGAGTGAGGGGAGTCCTCGCTTGCACAAGTAGGGGGTGGGGGGAGACCCAAGGTGACAAGGTGCTCAGTGGCACTAAAAGTTGCAAAGAAGACAAAAGGAAAGGAATACAAGACTAAAAGCAACAAAATAAGGACATCAAAATAAGCATAGACAGCATAAATACTGTACAGAAAGCAGAGCAAGTTAACATAGCCCATTAAGAGTCACCAAAAAGAAATACATTGTGACTCTACAACCAAACGTTTTATTTAGCAGCAATCAGTGTAACTAGTTAGAATATCATGTTACCAGACAATATCGAAACAATGTAGTAGTTTCACCAGTTTACCATAAATATCATTCAGCACTTTACAATGCAGTTTTTAACTGGCACAGAGTATCGCTTCTTCAGCACTACCTTTTTAAGGAGCCCTGAAACAGGTTTAGTGAAAATGGGAGCAAGCAAAACAAAAACCTAAGATTCTAATATCCAATTTTAAACTATACCAGTAAAAAAAAAAAAAAAAAAAAAAAAAAAAAGCTGCCTATAGAGAGAAATTATTGTAACACTCTCTATGCAGGGACAATAGGTTTACAGTGTGGAACAGAACATTGAGAAAAGAAGAGAAATAATATCACTTACTAGACTAAACTTATTTAGCAACAGTCAGTATAACTAGTTAGAATACCCTATTACCAGACAATATTGAAACAAGTAGCAGTTTCACCAGTTTACTATAAATGTAACCAAAAAAGCAGAGTAAAAACGCTACAGGATGCTGGATGCCTCAGATAAACACCAACACCAACAAGTTATATTCCACAGATTTAATATATAACTGTTTAAAACTATGTTAAATTAAGCGCTTTCATCCACATGCAATGTAGACTTCTTCAGAATAACCTCAATTAATCAGTTAACCTTTTAAATATTCTTTTTGGTGCCAAATTTAAAAAAAACGGCTACATTTAAAGAAAAAGTGCATTTATCGAAAAACAGTGCATGTCTATAACAAATACATTTGAAATATGCATTTAAAACCCACATGTACCAAATAATACTCAATTTCCTTATTATAATTCATAATATACAATATATTCTTCATATTTTATATTTTAAAATAAATTGTACTACCTGTGGTTCGTGCAATAATTTGATAATTCAATATTATGATTTAAATTATATTTCATCTCAGTTTCATTACCATCATATAAATCAATAAATATGCCAACATAAAATAAAAATGAAATGAAATTCAATATTAATATCTATTGAAATATTATTCATTGTCAATGACTAAAGTGTGAAATGCAATATAATCCATACAAGCATATTCTTACGAATCCTACATATTGAACTGCAATATAGGTTTTATTGTAATGTAGTCATTTAAGCCAGGTTCATTTGAAGTTATTGTAATGTAGTCATTCAAGCCAGGTTCATTTGAAGCATCCATTAATATCTGCCATTTAACTTCCTTCAAGCCTAATTAGGCTTTATAGTTGCCTCCTCTTTGACCCTGCCTAACTTGTTCCATGATAACATATCTAAAGACATGACTTTCCCCATGTTTGTCTATATGTCTTTCCCTGTGTTTGTCTATATGTCTAAACAAGGCGTTGGATTTATCTTTTCTTTTTATGGCATACAAATGGTCATAAATTTTCCTTTTAAACATTCTCTCCGTTTTACGGATGTAGAAGCTCGGAAACAAAAACATTCCCATTGGGTTACATTGTTTGAATGCTATTGTGTGGTTTAGCAGTAGTTTACTATAAATATCATTCAGCGCTTTACATTTATTTATTTATTTATTTATTTTACATTTGTTGACCGGGCTAGTCCAACTGGATAATTTCCATTTTCAGTGGAGGCCCGGGGAGAAAAGCTCCAAGATTAAAACAAGGTTATATAAAAAAAATTAAACATTTACAATAAATGCCTGTGACACAGACAGTGAGCAACAATGCATACATCTTAGTTTAGGTCAAGAAATAAAAACACATAGTATTATCTACATATTGAGAAAGGCAGTAATTCTTTGCAGTACAATTATGTGAGGATGGGATATTAGATATTTTAAAATGTATATACATACTTGTAAAAGACATTGTTTATACTTTTTTTTTTTTTTTTATTAGAGAACAATAGTAGCAGTACAGTCATTAGGTCATTTGATATCCCAGAGAAAGATTGCAGTTTAGAATTCAGGAAATATGATAGTGGAAAGAAAAAGTAGATTAGTCTGGATTGGTACAGGAGCAGAGCCAGAAGTTGTTCAGATGTAAAAGAAGTTGTTTTTTAAAAAGATGAAAGGAGGCTAGAGAGGTAATGTGTGAGGGGAGGTTATTCCATATTTTGCCTACTGAGTTGGAGAAAAGGGAGTTACCTGCTGAATTCGTAATTCTAGTTGTGTTGACTTGTAGTTTTTCGGCGGAGCGCAGCTGTTTCAAGTTATTATAGGGGATCAGGAGGTTACTAAGAGCAGGTGTCTTTAATGGATGATATAGAATGTTATGTGTTAAGAGTTGTTGATATATAAGCTTGTTAGGAAGTTCCAACCAGTGTAAATGTTTTAAGTTAAGACAGTGGTGAGTTCTATACTGGGATGCTGTGGCAAAACGAGCTATATTGTGGTAGGATGTAGTCAGTTTCCTTAGGTTGCTTTTAGAGAGATTAGTGTAAATAGAGGAAGCATACAGTAGAGTAGAGATAAGATGTGATTGTGCTAAGGTGGTCCGTGCTTCTGGTGTAAGGAAGGGTTTAATTCTGTACAGTGAACCAATCTTTTTATTAACTGCTTTTATGGTGTTATTGATGTGGTAATCATAGTTAAGATTATTATCAATAGTAACACCAAGCAGTTTGGTAGTAGAATCGGGGGAGATGACGGACTTGTCACTTGCAGTAACAGTGAAGTTAAGTTGAGAAGATTTGTGGGTAGGTGAGAATAGTAACAGTTTTGTTTTCTTGGGGTTGAGGAGAAGACATCTTTTTGAGAACCACTGTTCGACGGTTGAAAAGGTAGTTTGTGTCAGTGACTGGAGTTCGGATTGAGTGGAAGCTGTACATATAATGGTGGAATCATCTGCATATTGTATACAGGTAGTGTTTTGGATAGATGATTGGAGATCATTAATAAAGATAGAGAATAAGAGTGGGCCTAGTATAGATCCTTGAGGTACTCCTAAAGAGATAGGCAGTAGAGCAGATAGAGAATTTTTCCAGAGTACTGCTTGCTGTCGGTTTTCAAGATAGGATGAGAACCAGGATAAGGAAGAGGAATCCAAGGCAAGGGATTTTAATATGTGTAGAAGAAGTGTATGGTTGACCATGTCGAAGGCTTTTGACAGGTCTAGGAAAAGAGAAGAGGTTAGTTTGTTGTTGTTGCGGTTACAGTTGATGGTGTTGATAAATGAAAGTAGTGCAGTGGTAGTACTATGTGAAGGTCTAAATCCATGCTGAGTGTTAGCTAGTAGGTTGTTATGAAGGAGATGGTTAAGTAGTTGTTTGTGTATGCATATTTCCATGATTTTAGCTAGAGGAGATAATAGCACTATAGGGCGAAAGTTAGAGAGGTCAGTGGATTTACCTCCCTTGTGTAAGGGTATGATGTGTGATATCTTCCAGATTTCTGGAAAAGTACTTTCCTTTATAGATCGGTTTATTAGGATAGAAACAGGGTAGGCAATAGCTTTAGCTGCTACTTGAAGGAATTCAGCAGGAAGCTTATCTGCTGAGGGGGTAGTTGGTTTAAGTTTTTGTAAGAGAGATTGTATGTAGGAGGTGGGTATGGGTTGAAATTGAAGGGGAAGAAGGGAGTTGTTGATGTTACTTATGAGGAGTTGGGATGCATCAGGAGATAAGTGGTTAGCTAGACTTTGTATGGAAGTAGTAAAGAAGGTATTGAAGTTATTAGCAATTAAAGAGGGATTATCAGGGTCTAAATTCTGTGGGTTTGGTGTAACTACTTTGCCTGGGGTAAGTAGATTATTGATGGTAGACCAGAACTTTTTTGGTTCTTTTTTGGTGGTTTGCTGAAGTTCAAAGTAATAATTTTTCTTATCTGAAAGGATGGCTTTTTTGATATTGTTTCTGAGCTCTCTAAAGGTTTGATGAACTGTTGGGTTTCTAGAGGAGCACCATCTTTTCCAAGCTTTATTTCTGAGTTTAATTTTTTGTTTAGTATTAGAGGTTAGCCAAGGTGCTGTTTTGGTTTTTGTTCTAACGGTACGACTTGGGGCATGTTGATTTAAGATTGCAAGGAATGCTGAGTTGAAATGTTCAACAGCATTGTTAAGTGAGAGGTGTTTTAGAGGGGTCCAGTTGTATAGTGACAATTCAGTTTGAAACTGTTCAGGATTAAATTGTTTTTTTGAATATAGTGTTCTGTGAGAGGTAGGTAAGTTAACATTAGTTTTAGCTCTAATGACATAGGTGAGGGAGTGATCGCTAAGGTCATCAGGAAGGATGTCAGTTTGGTAGGTTTGTAGGGGCGAGTTTGTAAGAATCCAGTCTAAGGTGGTTTCTTTTTTACTCTTATTATTTATTCTAGTGGGACTATCAATTAGTTGTTTGAAGCCATAAAGGTTTATATGGGAAGTAGGGTTAACATTGTTACAAGATTTCCAATCAATGTTAAAGTCCCCAAGGAACAGTGTTTCTTGAGGGAGGTTATTGGAGAGTTGTTCAAGAAGTTGTTCTAAAGTGGGGATGTTATTTCCAGGGGGGAGATATGCACAGATGACATTTATAGCTTTAGTAATGTTAATTTGAATTTTGGAGCCGATTATTTCAGCATTATTGTTTTGGGTGAAGGTAAGGTCAAGAAGAGTAAGCTTCAGGTTTGTTTTATATAGAATAGCTACTCCGCCTCCCTTCCTGGAGGTGCGATCAAGTCTAAAAATGTTATATCCAGGTGGGGTAATTTCAATGTCTTTAATTGAAGGTTTTAGCCAAGTTTCTGATAAGCATAGTATATCAAATTTGTGTACTTCTAATAGGGCATGGAGTTGACTAATTTTGTTACAGATGCTACGTATGTTGAGATGGGCCAAAGATAATAAGTTAGAGGGTGTAGTGGATGAAAGAGAGAAGGGTTTGATATGATTTGTGTGTGTTTTGATAGTAGTAGCTTGAGGGCCTGGGTTGGGGTGTATGTCACCATCTTGGAGTAGAGTGAGATAGTTTTCAAGTTTATGTTTTAGGAAGGTGTCAAGTAATTTCTTTGTTTTAATTCTTAGTAGTTTGCAGTGTTATAGTCTGTGGTATTTGGCAAGTAGGTAATTGGATTGTGAGGAGGTATGTAAGAAGGAAGGAGGTGTGGATGTTGTAGGTGTACTGGTATGTTTTGAGGGAAGTGAGAGAGAAAAAGAAATGGAGTGTTCATAGGAGGTTAGGAAGTAGGCGGCAATGAGAAGGAATAAAAGTAAGAAGGAGATAGGTAATTTTAGTTGTGACTGGAGGATAGTTGTAGTCATGATAATATAGTTGTAACTTTGTATGTGGTTTACTGGTGTTTTATAGGTGGAAGTATTGAGGGAGTGTAGGGCAAGTGGTATGTTAGGTGTGTTAGTGAGAGAGGGGTAGGGCTGATTATAGTATGTAAATAGGTGTGGCTTAGTGCAGGGTGGTACCCAATTAGTGAGGATGTGAGTATGATTGGGAGGATGAAGTAAGAGGAGTGTCTAGAGGGAAGATAAATGTAGGATCCCTGGGGGTGGGTGGGAATTGGGGGTAGGGAGGGGAGAGGAGTGAGCCCGCAGGGCGAACGGAGCGGGAAGAGCCAAAGCAGAGATGTTGAGAGGAAAACAATCAGAGAGGTGCTTATATTGAAGGTAAGTAGTCCAGGGGGATGGAAGAATGCTTGGTGTAAGTACTGAGTGAGGTAAGGTTGAGTTAAATAGAGAAAGGGGAAGGGAGGAAGTTGCAGAAAAGGCTAAGAGATAGTGGGATACAATAGGAATTAATATGTTGAAAGAAAAGTTTGGAGGGATAAGCAGTTCCAGTAGAAGGGAGCCACCTAGTGGACACAGCAGGTAATTGCTACCAGGATTACTGACAGAGCGTGTAAATGTGGAATGGGGCAGGTAGTTGGAGTTACTGATGGTTGCTGGTGGTCGAGGGAAGGGAGAAGCTATGGGTGGCCGCTGGCAGTTCTTACTTAGAGATTAGCAATACTTCAGGGTGCAAGAAGCATACAAATAGTGAATAAAAACCTGGAAGAGTTTGTAGGATGTACTTTCTTGCGTCTTTTCAGGAGGTATGTATACAATACAATACAATACAATACAATGTATTTTATCTTGCACAAACAGAGTACTGCGTCCGCAGCACTGTCGTTTTGAGGAGCCCTGAATCAGGTTTAGTGAAAATGGGAGCCAGAAAAACAAAAACCTAAGTTTCTAATATCCAAGTATAAACTATACCAGTAAAAGAAAAAAAAATAACTGGAAAGTTGCCTTAGAGAGACATTATTGTAACACTCAATGCAGGGACAATAAGTTAGTGTCGAACAGAGCATCGAGAAAAAAGAGAAATAACAATATCACTTACTAGAGATACTACACCCGAAGGGATTTCAGCTACAAATGTAGAGCAAATATGGTATCCAGGATTTTTAATGTCTTCTATTGCTTCTCTGTCTTTGTTTTTACAACTTTTTATGTGTGCATACTTCCCCAACCTAGTACATTTTGTAATGACTGTTCATTTTTACACAACAGCAAGTACAAATTGCCCCGTCATCTAAACATGCATTTGTATTTTTTATATAAATTAAGCTTTATATTTTTGTCCAGTTTGTGGAAAGTGAACTAATCTGGAAATATGTTAACTAATAAAATCAAAAGTAAAATATTTATAACATTTAAATTAATTGAATTTAAATACATTTTATTTACAAAATTTAATCTCATTTTTTAATAAAATGTTTGTTCCACCCTCATTAGACTAATTGTTGAATATAATGCCCCCTTTTGCATGTATTTGTACAGACACATGCAACAAATGGAATGTCCATGGTATCTTACTAAAAGGATGCAAGGCATAAACAAATCTTCCATTAACAGAATCGTAACTTTACCACTATACTCTATATCCTACAGACTGTCAAGAGGTGGCCTGTGTCTGGTATACAAGGCATCCTCCAACCCAATACTGATGGAATTTTTGCACATCATTAAGTCAAATTGCATCATACATACTCAGGCTAGGGATCTAAACCTCTTCTGCAACATCAGCAGAATGGTTTGGAGGAACAGGTAAATCTCTGAGGATACTGCTGTTCTGGAACCAACTCCCATTTCACATAAAACAAAGTTCATCCCTGCCCGTATTCAAGCACACCTTGGCTCAATGGATGGGAAACAAAATTTACCCTAGAACTGCCCCCTTCACTACTAAGAAAATAAAACAAAAAAACTAAATGCTTTTTCCCATGCATGGGTCCCCTCAAGTTGTCTGTGGTATAATCGCCGTTGTTCTCATTGGGGGTAATATACACTTATCGACCATGGGATGGGTAAGGGCAGTGTCTAACTAAATGGGATAGGTTAAATCAAGCACAAAAAGGGAAATTGACTAGGCTTAACATGGCTCACAAGGGCAACTAGCCTAGTACTTGCATTTTTTTTATATAGGTTCATATGTAATTTGAGAGAAAGACTTAATGGTTCTGCGGAGAGTTGTGATGCTATTCTTTCAAATACATCTTTGTGTGCACTGCCTAATATCCCTCATTCCTCTATCTCTCTCCGGCGGGCCTTGTACTATGCCATCTCCTCCTTTACACCTTCATTTTCTCACACCAGGGCTTCCATTGTAGTTTTGGCCCCCTAGAGCCTTCTTGCTTCTCCAGTTTTATTTCCTTTAATCCGATCAGTAATACTGGGTCTTCCATCTCTGTTACCAGTGGAGGCTGCTTTTTTTCCATCTCTTCATGATGACCTTTTTCCTTGCTATCATTATCACTTCTAAAATTTTATGGTGCTCCTTCACCTGGTTATCAACACCATGTAGGAACATCTGCTCAGAGAGAGTCACCCCTTCCCGCATCATCTCTTACTACCTTTGTCATTCCTGCCTTAAACTGAATTAAAGCCTGGCAGTCCCAAAAATATGCATCCAAGTACCTTTACAGCCTGTTTATTCAGTGATGACCAAAAAGGTTTGAGTTGTTTTTGTATTTGTCTTGTATATAGTACATTTTTCTTATCCTGTTTGACATGGAGTTTTGCAAAGTTTCTAAGATGTCCAAGTTGCTGAAAGGCATTTGGAGTTCTATTTTTATACCAATTTTCCAGACTTTTATCCCTTTTTGTCATGATTTTTTTGTTTCTTTTGTCAGTCCATACATTCCTTAAACTCAGTTGATTGAATAGAATAAGAACCCTTTTGCATTCAAAGACCTTTCCCTTCTGGAAGTAACTGGTTCTTCATCTGTCTGTCTCAGATGATGTGAAAATAACTAGTACTGACTTTCTATTAAAATAGTGTCTAATATAGAAAGTGCAGATACTCTGTGTAGCTTTGTTTCTCAATTGAGGATATTTTCCCATGTTTTTTGAATGATTTTATTTGAAATGTTGAGACTGTGGTGATTTCTGTTAATGTGGTCAGTTCTGGCTTATTCGGTGACTGATCTTCATTGATGTTCTGTCACTAAACTACACTCTGGCACAGTTTAAAATAAACATTTTAAGGCAAAATCAGGATTACTTGAGAGTTTTTTTTTTTTGTGAGCTTTGAATCCTTCCTTTTTATGAGTTTTGAATCCTTCCTTAATTTCTTATTTCATATTTCTACCTGTGGCTGCTGCTCGTATGCCAAACATCTAAGGGTGGAGAAAGAGCTGAAAATAAGACTTTCTTCCATGACCAAACGATTTTAAGGCGGAGGCTGTTGGTAAAGGCTGGAGTGAGGTATTCTCTTATTAAAGTAATTTTGTTTAGGAGTTATGTTTCCCTAGTCTCTACAAGTATTGAATGTCAAGTGCTTATTAGTTGTGCAGTCTGTCCTGCATAACAAATCCACATTCTACATCCTAGGTTAGAGAAAAAGGTTTCCTGTCACTGAGTATTAGCAATGCTCTTTTCAGATGTCCTATAAACCTGATTTTTTTTTTTGTAATCCATACATGCACAGAATTTATTGTAGCGTGTAAAACGCAAGTTAACAGAATCGTTGTGTGCTATAATCTGATCATGTACCCTTACACTATATTATAGTCATACTTTGAGATCATTTTATAACTTAATTAAAGCATCATTAACTGTTCAATAAATGTGGAATGGTTATTGGGAGGAATATGTTGTATAATAAAAACAAGTAGTTACCACTGTCTGTCTGAAGCATTATTTGCATATAAACTTTTCTATGCATTTGTTGAAGAGGGATGACCATTTGTGAATGTTAATTGAAGTATTAGTAGAGATAGCAAAGATTTACCTGTACAGATTTACTCCTTTTTGTGGGTGTATACTCTCTCATCATGATTGTTGTATAGGTTAACCGTCTTGAGGCTGCTGTAAAAGTAATTTGCCCTTTTGTGTTTTTCTTCCAAAGGTCTCCCTGTTGTAAACTACTACTTCTATCAGCTGTTCCCGTTAGGGGTCACCACAGCAGATCATCTGTTTCCATTTCTTCCTGTCTTCTGCGTCTTGCTCTGTCAAACCATGCACCTGCATATTCTCTCTCTGCACATCCATAAACCTTATCTTAGGCCTTCCTCTTTTCCTGTTATTTGGCAGCTCCATCCTTAGCATCCTTTTCTCAATGTACTCAGTATCTCTCCTCAGCACATGTCCATACCAACCCAGTCTTGCCTCTCTGGATTTGTTTCCAAACAGTTCAACCTGAGCCGACCCTCTAATATACTGATTCCTAATCCTGTCCATTCTTGTCACACCCAATGCAAATCTTAACATCTTTAACTCTTTCACCTCCAGCTCTGACTCCTGACCTTTTGTCAGTGCTACCATCTCCAACCCATATTACATAGCTGGTCTCACTACCATCTTGCAGACCTTTCCTTTCACTCTTACTGGTACCTGTTTGTCACAAATCACTCCTGACACTCTTCTCCACCCTGCTTGTGTTCTCTTCTTCACCTCTCTTCCACACTCGCCATTACTCTGAACTGTTAATCTCAAGTATTTACACTCGTCTATCTTCGCCAGCTCTACTCCCTGCATCCTCACCATTCCTCTATCCTCCCTCTCATTCAAACACATATATTCTGTTGTAGTCCTACGGACTTTCATTCCTCTCCACTCTAGAGCACCTCTCCACCTCTCCAGGGTCTCCTCAACCTGTTCCCTACTCTCACTACAGATCACAGTGTCATCCGCAAGCATCATAGTCCACGGCGACTCTTGTCCATCACCACTGCAAATAAGAAAGGGCTCAGGGCTGATCCTTGATGTAATCCCACCTCCACCTTAAACGCATCCGTCACTCCTACTGTATACCTCACCACTGTCACACTACCCTCATACATATCCTGTACCACACTTGCATACATCTCTGCCACTCCCAGCTTCCTCATAGAGTACCACAGCTCCTCTGTAGGCACCCTGTCATATGTTTTCTCAAAGAGACAGTGCAACTCCTTTTGACATTCTGTATACTTCATCAACACTCTCAGAGCAAACATCGTATCTGTAGTGCTCTTTCCCGGCATGAAACCATACTGCTACTCACTAATCATCACCTCCCTTCATAACCTAGCTTCCAGTATTCTTTCCTATAACTTCATTCTCTGATTGATCAGTTTTATCCCTCTGTAGTTACTACAGCTCTGTACATCACCCTTATTCTTAAAAATCAGTGCCAAAACACTTCTCCACTCCTCAGGCATCCTCTCACTTTTCAAGATTTCATTAAACAATTTGTTGTAAACTGATCCCAAGTAAATTTGATAGGTAGTTCCAAATAGTGTATCCATGGAGTATTTTGTGGCACTCTTCGTAAAGAGATTTAGGAGACTACAGAACTCTGGTGGCTGTGAGTGAGGAATTTCTTTTTTGAGACAGGCACTTTTATAGCGGTTTTGCTGACATGGACAACAGTGTTGGGGTGCCCAGATATTCTGATAGCCTTTTCTACTACTTGTCAGAGCTCTGGACAGTCCCTGAATGTGTGCACCCATGATTCTAAACTATCCCCATTGCATTTCCAACACTGATCAGATGTGTTTGGGTATAGGTGTAAAAAAGGAAAAAGATTAAGAATCACCAGACAAAAATTTTAAGCACCACTGTGAGGTGGATTGGTTTGGGGCTATAACATTAAATCTTTTGCTTCAGATAGAGATGTATCTTCTTTTCCCAGTATGTAACAGGGAGGGGGAGTTAAATGGTATAACGGAGTAGTATATAACCTTTTGAAATGTATGAAGATGAAGTGATTCAGGCTTGAGGTGAGTTGATTTAATAGTTGAATCAAAAGTGGAGGAATATAATGGATATTATTGCACCTTAAGGAGAGAGATGAAGTTTTGAGATTAATATTTTTCAAAATCTGGGTAAAGAACAGTTTGCCCTAAGGAGAGAGAGAAAAAGAGGGCCTTAATTTCCTAAGAGTTAACAAGCGCCCAAGGATTTCTGCTACCCTCCCCAAAAAATATTCTTGGATCAGTGTTTGCATCCTGTCATTTCATACATTAGTGAAGCCAGAAGATAATGGTATTTGTGGGAACCTGTTGAAATTCTAAGGATTGTTACTGCAAACCTTAGAACAGCAGAACTATAGCTGTTACTTTTGGGGAAAGAGTACTTTGTTTAAAAAAAAAAAAAAAAAAAGTCCAAGGTTGTGGTACCTTAGAGAACCTCCTCCACCATAAGGTACAGCAGCAGTCTCTGTGCTACTGTATAATGTACAATAGAGTTATTTGTGGGAGTATAGGCAGTAACTCCCTGCCTTGTAAAATACTTTAGTGGTATAACAGTGAGTTTTAAAATTCACTGTTTTTATTTGTCAGAGTAGCAGTTTATATTTCATTTATATGAGATCCATAATGGTAGGACTTGAATTTGTATTAGAAAGAAACTGCTGAGTATAGGATCAAAGGCCAGTAAACATTTAATTATCAAAAAGGCGAAGTGAATGCTTTTGTCTAATCAAAGCATACTGTGCGGTAAAAGGTGTTGGTAGCAGTCAAGATGTTAGCTTCTTCAAGAGAACATTCTGCAGGAAAAGGGTTGCATACTAGGAAGAAAGTTTTAGCATTTTTTCAGCTAGTAAATATGTTAAGACTGAGCAGTAGAACCATGAGATTCAAGTGCTGCACTAGACTATAAAGTTTTATTTTGCAGATTTGAATAGTGCCCGCATTTTTATTATTGCCACTTTAAATAGAAGGAATGAAAGTTTTAGAGATGCCTGGACTTTCAAAAGTTTAGTAGACAAAAGTTACTCTTAAGTAAATGGATGGATTATGGTGATGTGAAATGCATATCTGATTTAAGTAGATTTAAACATTTCAACAACACATTTCTTTTCCTTTGGGAGCTAATTTGCCTCTCATTGGTTGAGATATTGATGAAGGATGTAACTTTAAATGTTTATTTATGATTGATAATATCTATCTTTGCTGAAATGTATACCAAGATATCCCATGGCCATAGCGGTCCAAAGTGATTTGCAGTGTGGAACTTGCCTTGTACACTCTAGCATGTGTAGACTACAGCAGCACAATGTATTTTAACTCCTGTTATTCCTTTTTTATTGTTTGTTCGTTAAGCCACTTGTAAAAGTGAGATCTTGTGTTTATGCTGTCATCGGGTCATCTTATCCCTCAGTAACTCTACTTCAGGGATACCATGTGGCTGCATCCACATTTTAATGGACAAAACACTGTGCATGGGCAGGAATGTGTCCTTTAAAACATATGGACACAGCCTCATTCTATCCCTGCACTGACCTTACCAAGAGATAAGGTCATTTTCTGGCTATGTCTTTTAGTATAAAAAATTTACAAAGCTTTTTGTTGTTGAGGGGGAAAAAGGAACACTTGAGGAAAGTGTGTTGTGGCACTTTAGTGTGATGCATGTCTGGACTATTCATTGGGAACAAATTCTAGAGTAGTTGGAAAATTATTTTTAGGATTCACATACAGACCTGAAATTTGGTGGGTTGAAGGGAAGCAAACATTTTGATTTTCAGATAGTGACTGAATGGAGATGATTAATCTCAAAAGTATAACCTCTGCATACATTGTCAAGACTTATAATACCAATCCCCAAAATGATGGGAAAAAAGGCCCAAAACACAAGAGAATAGAGAATGTCAAACATTGTTTTTCTCCTTCAGAGTTCTTTTTAGTAGAGGTGGCAGGCCCCCCATACCCACAGACCTTCACATATACCAGCTCTGTGAATTTCAGGAACCTCTAGTCCCAAGTTGATATATACTAGTCTGCATTTTTGGGCATTCAGTTGTCCTCTTCCTGTACTCACTCTAACCAGCCTCGGTAGTTACCACAAAGAGCATTTGTTCTCAGAAACAACCACCTCCTGTTTTGCCTTAGTCCTATAGCTTTATTGTTAGTGGTTTTAATGCAAAGGTAAATATTAAAAGGGAGAGGGAGACGCCCCTGCCTGGTGTCCCATTTAACAGAAACCACCAAGGAAATAAAGGACCTTAACTTCACCACTTGGAATGAACTTTGGTGTTATTGCTATAATGCATGCTCAGAGAGTTTTTTTTTTTTTGGTCCCCTCAGACCTCACCCTATTGTCCTGGCTCCCCCAGTGCTCCATTTCCACACTGGGTCTACCAGCCATACCCCTAACACCCCCCCCCCAGCATTTCTCTGCTATTGCTTACGTGGTTGTGGATTGTAAGGGTTGTCTTTGGGGTTTATCCGACTGTGCTCCCATCTGGAGTGGTGGGTGGGGTTCTTTTATGTGGACTACCACTTCCTTTTCCTGCTCCCCCATACTCATCATGTGGTGTCTGAGGGCAGCTCCCTTCTTTGGACCACATCTCCCCTTAGGGCGTGTCATCAAAGAGCACCTGCCCATCCCTCCCTGCTGCTCCATCAGTCATCTGAGCCTCTACTTGCACCTAGGTTGCGTGTGCTGTAGTCGGGGCTTTATCCTTCTATGCCACAGGAGCAGCTCCCAGAGATTAAGTTTGAACTCAAAAACAACTTAAGAAATTCAAAGGAAATAACCAAGCAGGCTATAAACCTAAAAAATATTTTCACCCTCACAGAGGTTTTCATCACACTGAACTCGCATTCTAAAATGTTTTTGATTAACATTAAACAAGAAAAATAAAACAAAT
Organism: Protopterus annectens; assembly: GCF_019279795.1. Classification (NCBI taxonomy): domain Eukaryota; kingdom Metazoa; phylum Chordata; order Ceratodontiformes; family Protopteridae; genus Protopterus; species Protopterus annectens. Next base: position 1,376,816,055 of record NC_056725.1, on the reverse strand, counting down.
GTACTGTAAGTACAGAATGGTATAGTATATTATTGTAGTACAAGCTCAAAAAACACTCAGGTGAATATGTATAATATTTACATATTCAGACTTTAAGCTGTTTCCTTCCTAATTAACAACCTGTATTCAAACTGGAACCTTAGTTTGAGAGACAGCCTTACAGAACTATATTCAAGTTTATAGAGCTAAGTATATTTTCTGTGTTATTCTGTATTATAGAGCTAAATTGTCTGCTTGATATCTGTGTCTTACAGCTCTGCACATCTATAGAAAACAGTATATATATTTTTTTATAATTTGCACATTCCTTACATCTGTGTTGAAACTGCCCCCACCCCCTCATTTCCTGCCTTGTCTTTCAGCTGATATAATTTAGCTAGTGCTGTGTCTCCTTTTAATTAACAACCTGTATTCAAACTGGAACCTTAGTTTGAGAGACAGCCTTACAGAACTATCTTCAAGTTATAGAGCTGAGTATATTTTCTGTGTTATTCTGTATTATAGAGCTAAATTGTCTGCTTGATATCTGTGTCTTACTGCTCTGCAAATCTATAGAAAACAGTATATATATTTTTATAATTTGCACATTCCTTACATCTGTGTTGAAACTGCCCCCCACCCCCTCATTTCCTGCCTTGTCTTTCAGCTGATATAATTTAGCTAGTGCTGTGTCTCCTTTTAATTAACAACCTGTATTCAAACTGGAGAGACAGCCTTACAGAACTATCTTCAAGTTATAGAGCTGAGTATATTTTCTGTGTTATTCTGTATTATAGAGCTAAATTGTCTGCTTGATATCTGTGTCTTACTGCTCTGCAAATCTATAGAAAACAGTATATATATATTTTTATAATTTGCACATTCCTTACATCTGTGTTGAAACTGCTCCCTCACCCCCCTCATTTCCTGCCTTGTCTTTCAGCTGATATAATTTAGCTAGTGCTGTGTCTCCTTTTAATTAACAACCTGTATTCAAACTGGAACCATAGTTTGAGAGACAGCCTTACAGAACTATATTCAAGTTTTTAGAGCTAAGTATATTTTCTGTGTAGCTAAATTGTCTGCTTGATATCTGTGTCTTACTGCTCTGCAAATCTATAGAAAACAGTATATATATTTTTTTATAATTTGCACATTCCTTACATCTGTGTTGAAACTGTCCCCCCCCCCCCCCTATTCTTGGTAGTAGTTTAAATTTGGTGGCTTTTGCAGTGCCCGCCCCACTGTAGATTTGATCTAAGACACTCCCCTAGGACATCTCTTTACCGCATTCTACCTAATAAACCCTTTCTGCACTTGCTTTTAGTCCTTTTTAATTTAATTACATTTTTTCAAACTGTGTGTGGACGAATATTGCTACATATTCAAGTGTGCCAGCTTGCACTGCATGAGAATTGTATTTACTACTTTACTAAAAAAATTTCTTCTGCTTTTACTGTACTTGTGTTTCTTCCTACTTTATTTTGCTTTTGCGTCATCTTAAATGTTCTCAATTGTATTTATTACTGCTTGGTGTAACTCATTCTAAGCCTTTTAGTTTAAACACTTGGGCTTCAGACCAGTTTTACATTGAGAGGGTTTGTGGTCTGCACTGTAGTGGCAGAACAGGTAGCTTACATCCTTCTAAATTGGGAACTGCTGATTGAGGGCTCAGTGTCTGTTATTCTAAAAGTGTATTAATTCTGGTTTAAGCACTTGGGCTTTCAGGCCAGTTATTTTACATTAAGAGGGTTCGTGGTCTGCACTGTTGTGGGAGGAGAGGCTGGACTCTGCCCTTCTGAGCTGGGAATTTCTGGTTAAAGGCTTATAGTGCATGTATATCTGAACTGCTTCTTACTGAAATTGGTACACCTTGTTTGCTGTAGCATAGACTTGATCCAGGCCTGCTGAATCTAGCTTTGTTTGTATGCTTGTTATTTCCCTGGAACGCTAATTCCACCTAAAACGCGGCTTCTCAGCGCTTCTGTGGATCCCTAGTGATATCTGCATTGCTTACTGTACTTATTTCCTTGCTTTGCTTGAAAGAAAGTTACTGTTTGTCGTTTTTGCATTTAAGTTACCTGTAACACATTGCACTTGTTACCTGGCACTTGCTCACTAAAGCAATTATAAGTCAGCACTAAAAATTAAAAGCACTACACCCTCGCTCCCCATTGGCCCTTGTTTTCAATTATAAAGGAATTCCCAATATTATTCTAGCATGTCCAAAGGTCAGTTGTCAATCTCCTCTGGTCCAGCTGGTGAATATGGGAATCTTGAGGCAATGTTACAACTGCCTCATGTACACAGACAACCCTCTCCTCCTCCCAACAAATTCCAACACATGTGAGAGATGCAACCATATAGCCAAACTGGAGGCTAAGCTCTCCCAACTCAGTACTGGCAAAACCAGTCAGGAGGAGAAGGAAACCACACTCACTACAATTCCAGTCTCACATAGACCTACCACGACAGCAAACCAAACACATAATCACACAAAAACATGCTCGGAGGCTCTAAATAAAGATCTGCCTAAGCAGCAGAGACCTCCAAAGCAGACACCCAAGCAACCGCTACTCCAAGAAAAACCACGTGCAACACATATCTCACAAAGCCAGTGTGCCGAACAGTCACAGCCCTTAAGGCTAAACAACACACCTGATACACTTGTAATAGGTGACTCTATCATCGGGCACACTGACGTCCCGCTCACCAGGCTGAACAAGGAGAAGATCACGGTGAGCAGCCTGTCTGGCGCTAGGATCCGCCACATAACACAAGCACTCAGGTCACTCCAAGGCAAGTACAAATATGACTCAGTCATTGTCCATGCTGGTGTGAATGACCTGAGACGTACCTCCCTGGACTACATGAAAAGAGACATAGAGGAGCTCTCTGAGCATGTAGCCCAGGCTGGTATGACCCTGACCTTGAGTAGCATCTTACCCTCACCAAGAATGATGCCACAGTATGAAGACAAGATGATCAATTTCAACAATTGGCTTAAGTATTGGTGTCATTCAAAGGGGATCCAATGCCTATCAGCTTGGGATGATATGCACAACAAGCCACGATGCTTTACTAGGGACGGCTTGCACCTGTCACCCCTGGGCTATCGGATATTGGCAAAGGCTCTTGCTACCCCCATAGTGCCTTTTTTAGGCAAGGCTCAAAAGACAAACCCACCTCCATAGGTATCACAAGGGATAAGAAACTAAGAGTAATGCTACTACCTCAAGATGCACGCACTCGAAACTCTCCTTAGCATGGAGAACATCGATATCTGTGCAGTAACAGAAACCTGGTTCAGGGGTCCCGAGAGCACCCCAGCACTACCAGGTTATACCTCATACCATGCTTTTCGGCCCCAAAACTTGGACCGAACCACAAAAGGAGGGGGAGTATCGATATTCATCAAAGATACCCACACCTCCAGGTTGGTGGCAAAGCACGAAGCATCAGAGACTATCCATGTGCAACTAACAGTGGGTAAAACTGCCTTCCAGTTTATAGCCTGCTACAGACCACCCTCCCAAACCCAGGAACCCCACTCGGCCTTCCTGAGAACACTGGAAAATATGAAGGTCTCTCCAAACACCATTATATTGGGCGACTTCAACTACCCAAACATAGATTGGGAGCATTACTCTAGCTCCAACACCCTTGCCCAAAGGTTCCTAGAATTCATAAACTCAAATGCTATGGAACAACTTGTTACCACTCCCACAAGAGGGGAAACATACTGGACCTGATCATCACCAACATGGGGACTCTATGCTCCAGACCAGAAGTGTATCCCTCACTGGTAAGATCAGACCATAAACTGATCTCACTGGATATTCACATCATGACCCCACCCCCTGCCCAGAAAACCACAGTGAAAAACTTCTCTAAAGCAAATTTCACACTCCTCAAAACCGAGGTGGAATCCTTCAAAGCCCCCGGGCCTGTGGAAAATACATCCCAGACCGCAGAATCCTTTATAAATGCATTCTATGAACACCTTCAGGACTGCATGGATCTTGCAATCCCAAATGAAACCAAGACCCAATCCTCCAAAGGCAGACGACCTGTCTGGTGGACCCCAGCTATAAACAAACTATACAATAGAAGGAGGAAGCTACTACATGATAGAGCAAAATCCCAAAAAGGGAAGGCATCTCTGATCAGTATTTGCTAAGGGCACTCATAAAATCGTCAAAGGCCAGCTTCGAGAGAAAAATTGCACAGGACACTAAGGATAATCACAAGGCTTTCTTTAGTTATGTTAGGAACCTGGGTGGGAATTCCCAGATATGCTCAGAATTAGTCCAAAATGACAAAAAATACACTGATCCCACAGACATTGCCAACATCCTAGCTGACAGGTTCAGCGCAAACTTCTCCCCTCCCCACCAAAAGGGCAAATATCTATCCCAGCAGAGTGCTGCCCCCCTGACATCTCAGATGCTCAGGTGGGAGCCGCCCTCTCCAAAGCAAAAAACACAGCATCAATGGGACCAGACGGTGTCCCAGGCTGCGTCCTACATGAACTTCAAGAAGAGCTAAACCCAAACATAAAACTACTGTTCAATCTCAGCCTTACTACAGGATATGTACCCAAAGAATGGCGTACAGCAACAGTGGTCCCTCTCCACAAAGGTGGTGCCTCAACGGACCCTGGAAACTATTGCCCCATAAGCCTGACTAGCTTGGTCTGCAAAGCTATGGAAAGGATCATCATGGACCTCATAAATAAAGATATTGGGGACCTACAGACACTGGATCCTACCCAGTTTGGCTTTAAGGGCAGATCCTGCCTCTTAAACCTGGTTGACTTCTTTGAAACAGTCACCAAGGCCATTGACGAAGGGAAGGTGGTCCACACAGCTTATCTGGACCTCGCAAAAGCCTTCGATACAATACCCCACTCGGGCATTATAGATAAGCTCACCAGCTTAAATATAAACCCCTATGTCACTAGATGGGTTTCAAACTGGCTCAAGGACAGAACCCACATGGTTAGAATTGCTGGAGCCATGTCGGACTCCAAACCAGTTACAAGTGGCGTCCCACAAGGCTCAGTCTTGGGACCTCTCTTGTTTGGTATATATTTCTCGGAGGTACAGGCCAACACGGAAGGACTGTGGCTGACCAAGTTCGCAGATGACTGCAAACTGGGCGCCATAATCGACTCTCCAGCCGACACAAGCATCCTCCAAAAGGGCCTCGTAAAAACAGACAACTGGTGCCAGAGCCATGGCCTCAAGCTAAACGCCAAAAAGTGTATAGTCATCCCCTTTGGCAAAAACAAAGTGCCCACAAATTACCACATAGGTGGTAATCCATTAAGTACAGAAGAAGTAATTGGGGACCTGGGGACCCAAGTTGATAGCAATCTCTCATTTGACAACCACGTGGCCAAAGTGGTTAGAAAAACATTTTATATAGCCCACCTAATCATGAAGGGATTCACATCTAGATTAGGGGAGGTCATCGTGCCTCTTTACTCATCCCTCATCAGGCCCATAATTGAATACAATACCCCTTTTGGGATGTACCTTACCAAACACCTGCAGCAACTGGAAAGACCCCAAAAGTACCTCACCAAGAGGATCAAAGGGCTCAAACAGATGCCATATGCTGCCCGGTTAAAGAAACTCCAGCTCTACTCAGTGGCATACCGCCTGCTCAGAAGTGACCTGTGCCTGACATATAAGGCCATGTCCAACCCAGAATTAAGGGACATGCTGCACCTCAAAAAATCCAAATCCCATCGAGCTACACGCTCGAGAGACTTGAACCTCAGCACTGAAATAAATAGGACATGCTGGAGGGACAGATTCATAACCCAGAGGCTCCCTTCACTCTGGAATAAAATCCCAGTCCAGGTTAGGCAGAGTCCCTCATTGACTCTTTTCAAGAGGAATCTTGATAAGTGGATGGGAGATCGTAGGTTTACCCCGGGTATCACTTCTGTGTCACTGTTAGACAGAGGCACAGTATACTAACCTCGAAAAAGGGCATAGCAAAATTAATTTAAAATGGGTGGCGAAAGCCAAACATACTCTGGCTAGGCTTATAAATGCCCTAGGGCAGATAGCCTAGTATGAACCTATGAACCTATACAACTTTGGAAGGCTGCATTTGGGTAATTGATGTTTCGGATAATCGACTCTCTGCTGTGTTCAAGAACATTCTTAACACATTGTTTGTGCTTTCTAGTCACTCAGTAGGACTTTATGGTAACCTTTATGAATCTCTGTCAATATTTAAAGCTGCAAGAATATCAGTAGGAAAACTAAAAATAGGAGGAAGAAGCTGTGAGTTATGTCTGTTCACTTAGAATAGTGTTCAGTTGGTATACTCTTTAGTGTATGCGTTGTTGAATCCCAGGGTGTATGTGTGTGTGTGTGCGTATGTATGTGTGTGTGTGTATATATATATATATATATATATATATATATATGTATAGATATAGATATATATGTATGTGTGTGTGTACACATACATACATAGATACATATACAACATACACTTGCATACATACACACACACACACACACACACACACACACACACACACACACACACACACACATATGCATTTATGTATATGAAATATGAGCAGATGGTGCTCCCGTGGAAATGAGTAATACAAAATTGGGTAAATATTTATATGTATAAAAAGGAATACAAGAATGTCTCTACATCTTGTTTAGTGAAGAACTTAGAGGTTTTGCTTATGGAATTAGCTGGTGAAGATGAAAGAGCGTATAGAAAGTGTTTAATTTGGTGTAGAACAGAAACAATGCCAAGATTCAGCTAGAAGTTATTTTATTGTAGGTTTAAATGTGTGGAGGTTATATGTGGACCTCAGGGGAAGTCTGATTGAGTTCTGGGATCTTGCAGTGCAGCTAGAGTACAGGACATTTCCTTCACATCTTTCAGGTTTGTAGGAGAGAAGTTTTTACATGTGAGTGTAGTAGTCTGTGGGGATAGTAGCTGTGGAGAATGTTGCTTAGTGCAGAGCATTTTGAAAGTGTATGTATTATGAGTCACAAGTAGCTGAGTGTATGTGTGATGGTGGTGCAGTTGAACTTGGTGCAGTTGTTTAGGGTGTAGCAGTGGGTTTATAGGGATTGTTAGCAACAAATTTTCTTGTAGTTTAATTCTTAATGTAGCCCTAAGATTATTGAGGATTTTGCCCCATATAAGATATACAACAGTGATTGGTAAGTGTTAGGTGATGGGCAGTGTTTTTGTGGTGTTAGTAAGAAAGGTTTTAGACCTGTATAGCATTCCTAGTTTCAGGGGAGTTTTTTTTTTTAATTGTGTGTTGAATGTGTAGATTAAATGTAAGATGGTTATTTATTAACATTTGCAATAGTTTACTGTATGTACCACTTCAATTACTGTTACTTAAGGTGTAATTTTAAAGTTGTTTTGTTTGTTTTATATGTGGGATTCGGAGAAGAAAAAGAGTAATTTAGTTTTTTGGGGGTTTAATAGTAGTTGTACATTTGTGGAGACCTTTTTCAGTAAAGATAAAAGCTTCTTGTGCCTTCTGTTGAAGATGGCTTAGGCTGTTTGTGGAGCATATAAGAGTTTAATTATCCTTGTATTAAATTTAAGGAGGCTTGCTTTGAGGAGGGGTACAAGTTAATGAAAGCATTAAAGAGGAGACGGTCAAGACTATAGCCTTGGGGTATTCTGAATATAACTGGCAATAACACAGACATTGTTAAGCAATATTACAAATTGATTTATGCATGATAAGTAGCTACTAAACCATTGGAGAGTAGTCTGGGATAGGCCTAGAGAATATATGTATTGCAGAAGGCTGATGTGTGAAATAGGGTTGAAAGCTTTAGACAAGTCAGAGTAAAGTGGAACATGTTTGCTGCTGTCCTTGAGTTTGTTGTGTTTGTCAAGATTAGTAAGGCAGAGGTTGTGGCCTGGACAAAAGTCATGTGTGGGAGTTGGAGTTATTCAAGTAAGAAATATTGCAGTAGTTGTTTGCAAATACATTTTTCTAGAGTTTTAGACCGTAGGGGTGATATACCTGTATATCTAAAGTTGATAATTTATTTGAGCTACCTTCTTTGTGGAGTGGAATAATTTATGACTTTTCCCAAAGTGACTGAACAAAGGAGTCTTTTGTTGACATACCCATAAGATTAGAAATGGGGTAGGCTATCGCATCAGCTGCTATTCTGAGATACTGTGTGAGAGGCTATCAGCAGATGGGTCTTGGTTTTTGTGCAAGGTTTTATAGAGGAAGTTGAGATGGACTGTAAGGTGAAATTAATCAAGTTAGTAGCATAAGGATGATTGTGTTGGGGGTTATGGAAGGAGTCCTCCTCGTAAGGTTTGCTAGATTGTCAATGAAGTATGAGCTGAATTGGAATGCTGTTTCTATTGCAGAAGAGTTAGAAGAAAGTTTTGGCTGTCTTTTAATTTTGGGTTGTAATATTTTTTGGACAGAAGACCATAATTTCTTTGAGTTGTTTCAGTGGTTGTTTTGAAGAGGGGTATAGTATTTATCGGTGTTGACTTAAGTTTGGTTTTTTTTTTTTTTTTTTTTGATATCTTCAAGAGCTACTTAATATTGTCTTTTAACTATGTGTTCCAGACTTTGTTTTGCACAAGTACTTTATTTTATTCTTTTTATTCTTAATGGTGCATGAAAATTGAGAATATTTGGGAACATTGTATTACCTTTCAGTGAGACTGTTCAGAAATGTAAGGCTTTAAGGATGGACCAGTTATAGGATTTTAGGGTTTATGTAAATTAATTTGTGTTAAATTTTAATAGGTTATAATTTACTTTGTAAGAATGTTGTTTAGGTTGGTGGGGAGTAAGTGTATTAGTATATAATGGGAGCTGGTCACTGAGATATCAGAAAGAGTACCAGAAGAAATATATTTGCTTGGGATGGATAACAGTATTCAGTGTAGTATGCTACCATCATTAATTTTGTTTTGTTTAGTGGGAGTAATTAAAAGTTGTGTAAAACCATAGAAATTCCTACTTAAGTGAGAGTCTGAGCAAATTGTTTGCCTGTCAATACTTGTGTTTCATAGTATTTTCTCATTAGAGATGGTATTAGATGGCTAGGAGAAATTATCTTTAGTAAGGTCAAATTGTTTCCTGGGGAGGGTATAAAACCGTATCGTGTACTAACTTTTGGGGTTGTACAGTTTGAGGAATGATATGAGAAGCTCTGCATTTAGGAAATTTGACAGTGTGTGGGTAAGAGTGAGTTTATGTAAATTTGGGTGAAAAATGTCAACATCTCCTGCTTTATGTTCTGTATCTGCCCTCATAATATTATAGAATGGTGGTAATATTTCTTTGTCCTTTACGCTGGGTTTAAGCCAGGTTTCAGTAATTGTTGTAATATCTAGGATATTATGAAAGATCCAGGGAAGGAGTTCAGTTATTTTATTGTAAATACTATGAAGATTAATATTTGCTTGGTCGAGGCTTTTTAATGTTGAGTGTGATTGCTGAGGTCATGATGTAAGCTTTTGGATGGAGCACACCTTTTAGAAGGTTGATTTAAAGGGTCCACAGTTGGGGTGTATGTCCCCACATTTTGGTAAGTACTATGACAATGAAAGTAGTTTAGTATGTGTCTTCAGGTTTAGTCTTTTTTCTGAGGCATAGTTGGTTAAGTAAAAATCGTATATTTTGTTGATGAATGAGGGATGCATTAGATAAGGTGGGTTCAGTTTTGGCAAGTGTGTGTTTGTGGGGTGAGGTGTATACTGATGGTAAGCTTCTGTGATAGGTTATAGGGTGGGGGGGATAAGCTAGTGAGCATTATTGAATTGGTTATCAATATAATGTATAAGATGATGGAAGGAAAGGTAAAGCAGTAATTATCAGTTACAGTTTGGCTGATTTAGGAGGTGGCGCAGTAAATATTTGGTGCAGAGTAATGACATGTACAGTAGAGCAGCAGATGCAAACAAGTGATTTAATGTACAGGATATAGAGTATTGATAGTGGGTAGAAACTGCTGCAGTGTTATGGATATGGAAGTATGGAGCCGAGAAGAGCTATGAGGATGTTACTACAGTGATTCAGAAAGGAGGGAGTGCGTTAATACAGCGAGAGAGAGTATGATGGAGAGGTTTAAGAAAAGTATTAGGTGACTCAGGATTGGTTGTTCATGGTGTTGGGAGAGGTTTAAGAAAAGTATTGTAGTTGCACAGGATTGCCAGTATGTGGTGACAGGGGTGTGTGTGTATTAATTGATAGAAATTGATAGAGGAGAGTGGAGCTACTATAAATTTACAATAAAAGGAGGTTTGTGGACATTGGGAGTGGAGTAGGGGAGCAGAACTAGCTCAAGCATAGCTAGGGCAAGTAAAGAGGGTTCCGACTCTCCTAATCCAGATATGCAGCCAGAAACCGTCACTTAAAAAAAGGTGAATGCTTCAGAGAGGGGCACTAGTAAGACTAATTACGACAGGAAAATGGGGTATTAAAAAGAGAAGTAATTTTAAAGTGCAAGGAAGATAATGAAAACTATTATACTTCTAAAGTTGTCTGTCTTCTCTAAAACATAAGATTTCTGCTGGCAGTGTAAGGAGATAATTCAAGTTAGGTGAATAAGTTAAGGGAGTCCAGGTTCCTTCATCTGAATCAGCTTTGTTTGTCCAAAAACACGATTAATAATTTAAGAAGTAATTATAGTGTGGATCACATTAACGAACTCATCAGTAGCCAAGTTTCATTGTTAAAAAAAACAAAAAAAATGCAACCCTTTGTGAATGAGACCTGGTTATTGAAAAGTAATATATTGTGATACTAGAAACAGTAGGAGAGAAAAAACGTGTAGCTAGAACAAGGCAAAATTCTGCTAAAGCAACAAAACATAAGCCAAGTCAAAACATCCCATCCCCCAAAGATGTACATTGTGTAACATTCAGTAGAAAATAAAAACATTTCATAGTGTGTTGATTTAATTCCTCACAAGCAGTTCATCAAATTAATTAATACATGCATTGGAACACAAGTATGATAACTGTTGATGTTATGTTGTCCCATCTCGCCTTCGTTCTTGCTGGTTAGGTTCAGAGCTGATCCTCTGCTCCGACTTGGCCGATATACAATAGCTCGAGAGCTTTTACTGGCTCGAGGCTACCCCTTATCCCAGCATGCCTAGTGGCAGCTACCCAGATCTCGTTTGCTGCTTGCAACGTCGAGATTGCTCCATACTGGCTCAGGCTAAGTACTTTAATTTTTTTTCTAGTTATTGTTAATTTTTGGTAAATTTACTGGATATATTGACTCGTTAGAGTGTGTATCCTTTATCGTTAGCCTAACAACCCTCTCTTTCTCGGCTCTTTGTGGTGTTTTTGGCTGTTGTTTTCTTCTTCAGGCTTGCTTTCCCCTCAGAGCCCGTTTAAGTTAGAGGGTTCTTCCCTTTCCTCACCTCTTTTTTTGGGATTGCCATTTAAGTTAGAGGCTATCCCATCGGGGAGTTGCTGTTTAAGTTAGAGGCTCTCCCGCTTCCTTCTTCTTCCTCTCAAAAATAAATAAGTAAATAAATTTAAGGTTTTTCCTTTGTGGTTATCAGCCTGTTTGCTTCTACTTCTTATAGACTGTGAGTGATAGTTTTCTGTTTTCTCTGTTGAAACTTTTTCCCTGATTAGTGCTCATGATGTCTAAAGAGTCGAAACCCTCTGGATTTAAAAAATGTGACTCGTGTTGCCCGAAAATGTCCCTTATGGACAGGCACACAAGTTGCGTTTGCTGTTTAGGGGCTGTTCACCTACAGGACTCTTGCTTGCTCTGTCATGCTTTCAGTTCCAGAGTCCTACAGGAAAGAAAAAATAAGTTTATTCTATGTGGTATCCTGAAGAACCCTCAAAATGCCTCATCTCAGGGTCCTCAGCCAACCAAATTGTCCGAGAAACACTTCAAGCCATCGGTTCCAAGCTCGGAACAGTCAAAAAGTACTGAGAAGCCTTCAGCTCTTTCGGCCCCCAGCATTGGCTTGGACAAAGCTAAGTCTCCGGCTGCTCCATCTGTGTCCTCTGAGCCGGTCCGAATACATAAGAGATCAAGGTCTCCCTCTTTGGAGCCGGTATGCTCCGCTCCACAATCTCCTCTGTTGCAACCTGGAGCAGGCAGTCACCAGTCCTCTTCACACTCCTCTCAGTCCTCCATACTTTCGGACCATGATGAGGAGAGAGTGGGTCAACAGGCTTCTCAAGTCACAGGCACTTGCTAAATTACTCTTGAGTCCAGCCCATAAGGATTTGGCTCCTTCGGCCCTCCCAGCTTCTCCATCGATTCCTCCTCCGACTCTCTTGAGCTCGGAGCTGGAGTGCATGGAGGTTGTGGTGGTGGAACTGTCAGCTCCCGTTTCTTCTCCCTTATCGGTTCCGACGACCGCTCCAATCTCCTCTGTCTCAGTCCGTCGAGGGGTCTGGGTGCTGAAGCTCTCTCATCAGCTCCGAGGGGGGAAGTGGCAATGGACTGTTGTCCGACCCACTTCTCCCCCTCGGAGCTTCGGCGCAGGTGAGCTCGGCTCCTACATCAGCCTCAGAGCCTTCGCTCCCAGTTTGAAGGAAATCTCCGGGCTCTTCTGAGTCAGATGCTCTTTAGACTCAGGACTGTGGCGCCTTCGAGGTAATGAGCGTGCTGTCTCCTGAGACTGCTCCACCCTCAGCTCCATTGGCTCCTTCTCCCTCTGTGCCGGCCTTTGTCCCTCCTCCTGCCAAGTGTAGGGAACCTGTGCCCCAGGGATGCCCCACTGGGTGACCCCACTTCTTCCAAAACCTCCCCCGAACATTCGGAGGTCCCTCGGAAGAAGAAATGTAAGAGGAAGCATCTAGACTCCCCTGAGTCTTATCACTTCAGATACGGGCCTGGATTGGTTGGAAGGGTCCCCACAGTCCCCCTCTGAGGATGTCTCCTTTTCAGACATCTTGGAAATCCTTAGAGGGGTGGCTGAAAGTCCCTATCCCTTCTGAGGACAAGTCTGTAAACCTGGATGCATTTGATTCCTGACCCTCCAACTCTTGGGTGTCTCCGTGTTTCGATCCAGTTTTGTCTGTAGTGAGTCAAAATGTGTGGAGCGCTCCAGAGACCATGGAACCTGTTCCGAGGAGACCTAACAAATTTATTACAGCCCCAGAAGATGAGTCTTTCCTCTCCAAGGGAGTCCCTGTTGATGCCATGATGGTGGCAGCAGCCGCCAAGAAGGAACTTGCAGAAATGTCTTCATCTGTCCATCCGCTGAACAAAGAGTCTCGTACGATGGACAGGTATGGGAAACGTATGTTTTCTTCAGTGACTTTTACTCTCCGATCGCTGAATTACTTGTCACATTTCACATGACTTCAGAGGGATCTCCTGAAGGAGCCAGGAGATACCCTGAAAGATCCTACAGCTGAGGGAGTTGCGGACAGGGCAGCTTCCCAGCTTGTGACCTTGACCGCTGTGGTAAACTCCTCCATCAGGCTCATTTCTTATGTGGCAGATGGAGCGAGTAGGGCAGCAGGTACTGGAGTAGCTTTATGTAGACACTCTTGGATGCGCCTTTGTTAATTTGCAGAGCCCTTTAAGTCTTCATTTACCAACACCCCCTTCGATAGTTCGTCCTTGTTCGGGCTTCAGGTAAGAGACTCTCGCCAGGTGTGAACAGGATGGCAAGACTCTCTGCAGAAGGGGTCTGTTTTTCCACTCCATCTAGACCCTATCCTCAGGGTCAGAAGTGTGGGAAAATGTGGTTCCGAAAATCCCAGGGATCTTTGCCTGACAAACGTGGTGATTTTTTTCCCCCCAGGGGCAAGGGGTAAACAACAATGGAAGATGCTGCCCTCGCGGCAGAGGGGGTCCACAACAGCAGGGTGACGGAGATACTTTCTCTACTAGGCCCTTCTAGCACTTCTGAGGGGATGCCTGGCTGTCTACCTCTGGAGGCAGTCGGGGACAGACTATCACTGTACCCAGCAGCCTGGCACTCTATCATAAGAGAAACATGGGTACTGTCGATAATATCCAGGGATTACAAAATTCCCTTTTCTCAGTCCCCCTCAAAAGACAAACGTTCTGTCCCAGATGTTCCACTCAGTCTTCAGGATCATGCAGTCCTAGAGGTTCAAAGATTGCTAGAAAAAAGGGCCATCCAGGAAGTCCCCGCAGACCAAATCGGATCCAGAACTTACTCAAAGTTCTTTTTAGTTCCAAAGAAGACCGGGGACTGGGGACCAATCGGTAAAAAAAGACAAAGTTCTGGATAGTGACACTGCAGTCCATTCTTCCCTTCTTGGGTCAGGGCAATTGGATGTGCTCCATAGATCTCCAGGACACATACTACCATATAAAAATGAACAGGCAATCCAGAAGATAGCTACGCTTCCGGCTGGGAGCCAGTCATTATCAGTTCAGGACCCTGCCCTTTGGTCTCACCACAGCCCCCAGGGTGATTACCAAGTGTATGGCAGTGGTAGGATTCCAGGTGTTTCCATATCTAGACAACTGGCTCCTCACTGCTACCACCGAGCATGAGCTAATCAAGGCACGGGACTAGACAATCCAAACTTGTTCCCAGTTAGGCATCACTATAAACTATGAAAAAATCTGCCTTGTTGCCTTGTCAGCCTATTACATTTATAAGGGCAGACGTAGACACAAGACGCATGATAGCAAAACTGCCTCTAGACAGGGTGTCAACTATTCATCAACAAATTTCCTTTCTCATAAACAAGAAGAGAGTTCAGGCAAGACAAGTCTTACAACTACTGGGCTCAATGGCTGCAGCTGTTATGCTAGTTCCTTTAGCACGCTTCCACATGTGGATTCTACAGTGGCTTCTCTTTGCTCGGTGGTCTTTCCAGGAATTGCCAATGTCGCACATGATCTTGATCACGGAATCTTGCAAAAAGGACCTACTATGGTGGCTGGTCTCCCCCTCTTTGTCTCTCTGTCTCTCTTTCCAGTCTTTCCACATATTTTGTATGGTAACATTGTGCAAGACAAGTGATGAGGTCTGTAGTTGCCAAAGATCATCATAGTCCCTCCCCCTTCCAGATGTTGCCTCCTTTCTGTAAGAAAGATGTAGCAAAAGTAGAAGCTTTAAACCTGACAGAAAAAAGAATCGGCCATGAGATCCCACTAGACCAGTAAGGGTGAGGTTTTTACTAAAGGGTCTTTGGTACTAAAGAAAATGCAGGACCTTCAGGCCATTATCCGTTTGAGTGGCTTAAATTCATACATTATAAAGAAGTATTTTCCACTGGTCAGTGCAAGCCATACTGCCATGTTTGCAGAGCAGAGGCTGTATGTGCTCTTTGGACTTCCAAGATGCTTATCTGCACATAAAGATTATAAAAGACTCTGGGAGGTTCTTGTACTTCTAACTCAAGGCCAGGCATTAGCAGTTTTTGGTCTCTTCTGTTTAGTCCAACCTTGACTCCATTTTTTTTTCTTCACAAATTGTATGGTGGTGGCTCCAGTACATTTCATGCAACAGGGGACCAGTGTCTTTTTGTACCCAGATGACGGGCTGCTGGTAACTGCAGTGATGCAACATTTTATGATTAGAGGAGACTGCCTTCTAGTTTTTGTCCTGTTACTGGGGATAATCATGAACTGTAAAGTTCCAAGTGATGTTCACACAGTCCATCAGTCATTGGCCAATTGCTGGAAATCTTTGTCTTGTATATCTTTTTCACAAAAGCAAAGTTTAACTATTCAGTCTAGTGTTCAGTGAGTTCTGCTGATCAGTGTTGTAACAGCAGCTTTGTATATCAAAGTATTGGAGCGTGTGGCAGCATGGATTTTTATATTGTCCCCATTGCAAGATTCTACATAAGGGCATTACAGTGAACCCTCAGATTTAGTGGAATCCTCTCTAGGATCCTGTTAGCTTTCCTGTCAAAATTTCCAAAATAATGCAAAGATCATTCTGAATAGCAGATGAATGAGTCCACCCTTTCTTTGGGTAAACCCTTTTGGTCCCTTCTTCCCACTATATCATTTAACATAGATGACTTTGTTTTAGGATGGGTGCACTTCCAACACCAGACCGTTTAAGGAACATGGACTTAGTCTGATTCTCTGTCAAATTGACCACAGGGATTTTTCATTTCTACTGTTGGCTAAAGACCCCCCCCCCCTCCATTTACCCAGATAGGATGTTCAGATTATTATTTCAGTCCAAAAGCCAACTATGAGAAAAATGTATACATTTAAATGGACTCATTTTTGTATCTGGCTACAACCCAATGCTTAGATCCTTTCACAACTGCATTCCTTACAGTTCTAAAAACACTTGCTTACATTTTTGTCTGGTCTGAATTTTCACCTAGCAGCCATTTCTAACTTTCATCAAAGTCAATTTTATTATTCACTGTTTCGCTTAAAGTTCATAAACCTTTCATATATTTATTGATTGATTGGTATTTGTTTCTGAAGAGCCTTCCTCCTCCTTCTTATAAATCCCTGTTTCTCCCTGTGGGACCACTTGCACTGGCATATCTGACTATGCCTCCATTTGAACCAGTGGCTACTGCAGGGTTGTGGTTTACTGGAAATGTCTTTTTTTTTTTTTTTCATGCCTGTTTGACCTCAGCAAGAAGGATTTTAGAATGGCAGGTGTTGTCAGACCATTCTCCTTATTTGTCTTCATAACGATAGGATGTGCAAGAGGAACACAGTTTTTCTGTTACAACCTTAGGAAAATATTTTAATCTCTCTAAATATGCTTCTTTTTCCAAATTATTAAAAGAAGGGTTAAGATAGATTGTACCGTATGGAGTTACAAAGGCAGCTTAGATTCTTTATTGATAAAAAATCAAGAAGTTTGAATTTTAAAGTTTGTAAACAAACTATCTTTCCAAATAGCTCAAAGATTGTGATTATTTCTGCATAGCAAACCATTAGCTTCAGAAATCAGAGTATGTTTAGTAAGACCCCAGCTACTATACAAGCCTTCCTTGTATTTGTGCTGTGGGTATATGGGCATCACTGAATACTTTTGCAAGACACTATAAACTGGCAAGCAACCTCTAGATCCAGATTAATTGATACCTGGAATACTGTAAGGTATTTTTTTTGTGAATCTATGCAAGAAGATATAATTTGGGACATATAAGATATGAAAGGTACATAATTACTCTAGCGATACATTTGTGATGATAGTACCACTGTCATCATCTTTCCCAGCAGTCATTCCCCGGTCTTGGCTTGACGGACTATTTTGCTTTTTCATGGGCTGTTGTTTGCATAATAGGTATGACGGTGTGTGGGGCTCACCTTTGCCTTGTTTTCATTCTGGAAAGATAGGAGGTTCTTCATTCTCAAAGACCATAACACAGAGGAGGGCTCTGGATGGCCTGGTCGACCAGATAGCTGCTGGTATTTGTCCTGTATCCACCAGTACAGATCTAGCTCATAACTTTCAAATTTTGTTTAGGTTTCAAGGTCCATTTACATAATTATGTAAATTGCATAGGTGTCTAGATGTAGTATGAAAACAGTATATATTTTTAAAGTGAAGAAAAGCCAGGATAGATTACCTAATTCCTTTTGTGCATTTTACACAAGACAAGATGAAGTTAAACTGACTGTTCATAAGTATTTCCTTTCAAGGTCCATTTACATAATTATGTAAATTGCATAGGTGTCTAGATGTAGTATGAAAACAATGTATTTTTAAAGTGAAGAAAAGCCAGGATAGATTACCTAATTCCTTTTGTGCATTTTACACAAGACAAGATGAAGTTAAACTGACTGTTCATAAGTATTTCCTTTGATAATCTCAAAAGTAACAAGAGATTATTGTAAAGTTACAAAGTTTGATAATAAGACAAACTGGTTATAGTATATCTGTTACTTGGGAGAATGTTTCCCTGAACAAGCAATAGAATGTTTTAGGAACAGTCTGAAACATTAACATTACTATTTCAAATCAATGTCTAATCTGTTGATTTATATAAACATTTCTGGCAGTCAGGATTAAGGCTATCGGCTATTAACAAGCTACATTTTATGGTACAGTATTTGATTCCCCAGTCGTCATTTGCCTACTGTGTGACCTTGAGCAAGTCACTTAACCAGATAAGGCTTTGGGACAACTGGGAATTTGGGCTAAGCTCCTTAATGGTCTCCTGTACTGTGTGTGTGTGTGTGTGTGTGTGTGTGTGTGTGTGTGTGTGTGTGTGTGTGTGTGTGTGTGTGTGAGAGAGAGTGAGTGACATGCCTATGGGAGGAGTGCTTTATTGTTGAATGTCTTTAGAAAACAAAAGTAGTTTTGTGGTGTTGATGGTTTGCCCTTGTTATACATTGCCATTCGTAACTCTGCCTTACATGTTTTACCAATGACTTTAAAACCAGTAAACATTCAACTCAAAGTGCAAATGGGAGGGCAAAACCCATGCAGCTGTTGAAACAATGTTTGAAACTCCCCAGTGCCCATTGTCATGAATGCAGAAAATACTTTGCTTATTTTGTGTTAGTATTTTATGGAAATATGTGAACTCATGATAGAAAACTTTACAAAACATACAGCTAAAGTATAGTAAAGTATAGTATAGTAAAGTATAGCCATCCCTCAAGCCTCATGTATACAATATGCAGATGATTCCACACTTATATGCTCAGCCTCATCCTCTTCAGACCTCCTATACCTTACCCAACAAGTCTTCAACACAGTAGAGAAATGGTTTACTCATAGATGCCTTCTCTTAAACCCCAAAAAGACTAAACTCCTTCTATTCTCTCCCACTAGTAAATTCCCCCCATTGGATTTTTCAGTCACTTCTATCAACAAAACTATTATATCCCCTGAAGCTACCACTAAACTATTAGGAGTCACCATCGACAATAAACTAAACTTCGATATACATATAAACAATACTATAAAATCTGTTAATAAAAAATTGGGCTCCCTGTATCAGATTAAATCTTTTCTCCTACCCTCTGCTCGTACAACAATAGCACACACACATCTAATATCTCCTCTTTTATATGCCTCACCTATCTTTACTAAACTATCTAAAAATAACCTCAGCAAACTGGAAAGGTCCTATAATAACATCGCCAGATTTGCCACAGGAAACCCATTTCGAACCCATCATTGCCTCAATTTAAAACAGCTAGGCTGGCTTGAACTACAGAACCTAATCAAATTCCATCAACTAACTATAGCTCACAAAACCCTTTACACACCATCCAAAACACCTGCTCTATCCACACTAATCACTCCCTACAAGAACCTAGATTCCCTAAGGTCTTCACATAAACTAGTAGCAAATTCTACCAAAACAAACAACAAGGCCGGTGACTCTCTTTTTTCTAATACAGTAGGGAAAGCCTGGAATCTTCTACCAAATGATATTTCTACACTCCCCTCACTGTCCAGTTTCAAAAACAATCTGAAAGTATATCTCAAATCTCACTGGCTGTGTCATTGCTCCAAACCTGACTAGCTCTATAGTCACCCTATACTCTGATCTTCCCCTTCATTCCCTTCAAGAAAAAAAAAAAATGTTTTGTTTTTTGGGATATTAACTGCATCTACTGTTAAGATTGGATTCAATACTGACAATTTACTTAGAAGTGTTATAATTATCCTGTAATTCAGTCTGTTGTTATGCTTTTTTGGTATTGTTTTTGTTTATATGCTTGATTCATAGAAATTAGTTAAATTAGCTGTATTTACCTAGGAGCTTTTCTCCCCTGGCCTCTACTGAAAATGGGCATGTATCCAGTTAGACTAGCCCGGTAAACAAATGTAAAATAAATAAATAAAGTAACATTTATTTTACTTTTTGAAAACCCAATGCTTTATTTACAGCGCAGGTTTTTAAAGGTGACGACTCAG
This sequence comes from Protopterus annectens, assembly GCF_019279795.1. NCBI lineage: Eukaryota > Metazoa > Chordata > Ceratodontiformes > Protopteridae > Protopterus > Protopterus annectens. The sequence goes on along the minus strand of NC_056725.1, from coordinate 1,376,796,244 downwards.
TGGTACAGCGGTAGCGTTGTCACCTCACAGCAAGAGGCTCTCTGGTTTGATTCTCGGCTGGAGTACCTTCTGTGTGGAGTCTGCATGTCGTCCCTGCATTTGTGTAAGTTTCCTCAGGGTGCTCTGGTCTCCTCCCATGTTCAAAGACGTGTGTCTGGAGTGTTTCTCCCCGGGCCTCTTCTGAAAAATTGGCTTTGTTCCAAGTCAGACTTTCTGGTTAACAAATGTTAAATAAAATAAATAAATATATAAAATAAATACATTTACTCTTCAAATACTACATTAGTGTGCAGTCTGTATGCATGTTGCACTTCACTGTCCTGGTGGTTGACTCATTTCTTTATCTGTGGTAAATAATAAACCTTTTTTCCCAACAAAAAGCACAACCTAGAACCAGAATTAGCATTGTTTCTTTATCAAGTTTTCAAGGACACATGCAACAAACTTAGTATAACCCAACACTGTCACTGTTCTGTTTCTGCATTATACATGAATCCGCTCCTTTCCCAAATCAGCCTGTTGCTACTGTGTCCTCACCCCATTGATGTATATTTCTCCCTGCATTCCGAAAGTCCCACTTTTTTATAGCATTTACTTGGGTTATATTTCAACAAGGTCCTCTTTGCTTCTTCCTCCTTTTTCATTGTGATTAAAACTTTGTTTATAGTTTGCTCTTGATTAGTTCTTCACTTTCTTGTAATCCCTTTTTTGAGTTGTAATTAATAGAATGGTTGCCACTGGTTTAGTATGCTCACCCAAGTTACTCTCATCAATCCAGTTCAAACAGAAATTGAACTTATTAATTTTCCATTCCCTTCTAGAACCTCTTAGATAAAAAAAAATACTCAAGCCCCTCTTAAAGTTACATTTCTCATGTTCACAAAATATGTGATGTCAGATTCCTTTACTATCTTTCTCACAGTTCCAACATGTTTCTCTTACATCTGGAAACCTTTTATGAACTCTACCTGGGGTATAAAATACTTTTGTAGACACTTGCATGCAAACATTTTAAACTTCCTAGACTTGGTTGCTGTTCTTTGGGCATTACAAGTTTCCACCCAAACCTTATTTGTTCATCCCCTGTTACTAAGTTCTTGCCATGCCCTAGTTGGTCAATATTTGCTTACTCACCTAGCTTGGATCACAGCTTTATGTAGTGTGCTTATTAACCCTTTACTAGATTCGGTCTCTTCTCTAGCCTCAGTCAGTAGTTTATCAAATTGGATCTCTCCAGCTTTCTTTTTTCAGTTAATTTTCATGTTTGCCAGAAAAGTCTTGGGCATCTCTTTCTGGAGTTTCTCCTACTCAAACTTTTTCCCAATAATAAATTTCTCTTCTCTTCTTACTCCACTGACTGATTCCGTTTATGTCAATCCCGAATGAGTTGTTGACCAATTCAATGAATCATACTTTAAGTACCAATTCTAAGTATGTTTTAAGCCTGAAGATCTCTAATGTCTCATCGGATATTAGTTTTAGATATGTTCCATCTTGTCCAACCTCAGCTGATTGTAATCAGATATGCAGATGTCATACTCCAAAAGAAACAGAAATAACCCTCAAAACTGAATAAAAATGAAGAAGGCAGTTCACGGACTGTAGTGGCAGAAAGTCATTTTATTTCAAAGAATAAAGGATTTGTGTGATTTTCCAGCACCGTGGGCTTGTCTTTTATCTAAACTTGTTGCCAGTAGAGTCTGTGAACTACCTTCTTAATTTTTATTCAGATATTCAGATGTCTCAGAATTGTAACTTGATCAGATTTCCCCACCACGATCCTTTTCCAGTGCTAAGGAAAAGATGCAACATTTTAATTTGTGCCACTTTAGTCTTATAAATACGACACCACTACCTCCCCCCCCCCCCCCCCCCCAGGCGATTTCTGCTGTTGAACTCTAGGGTGCTTATTCTCCAAATATGTTTTATTTTGTCACTTCTAAGAGTCTCCCAAAATGTTTTCCCAGGATAGTATAAAAATGCTTGAGAGAGAAAATCTGTGGTACTGTAAACATTTTCGCCACTTCTCTTTTTGATCTATATTGTATACTGATCGCTTCGATTTCTTCAACATTTCTCATATTTTAACCCCTCTTTACTCTCTCAATTCCTTGAAAGTATCTTTGGAAATTTTAAGAAGCCATGTCGTTAGGTACTTAAAGCATCCCCAAAGATAGGGGATCTCCTGTACTAGTGAATATGTAGGAACATAGTTCACAGAAATTGCCTTGTTTTCTTTCTTTTTTTTTTTTTTTTTTTTTTTAAATTGGTTTTGTATCCCAATATTTGTTCAAACTCCCTTAGAATTTGAAGTAACCTCTGAATTCTCTCATTCAGATTAGTAGTATAAGATAGTATGTCATCCACAGAGATTAACATACTAGACATTGTTTGTGTTCCTAAAGAAATTACTTTTACTACAAGTCAAGTTTTACCACCATTGATCTGCAGTGATCATGGGGCTATAATTGTTCATTTGTTGCAAGATAATTCTGCCAAATTGAAATCTAAACCAATGCACAGAAGGTTTTATGGAAGCAAAACAGTCGCTATGTAAAACTAACTGGAGTTAGGTGCTGATTGGAAAAACTGCAGATGGAATGTGGAAAGTTCTGAAGGAGAAATTGTTTGAGTGCAAAAAATCAAAAAAATGTTTAACATCAGGATCTATGCATATAACATCAGCAGGATATATTTCCATAAGAACCAAAATATCTGATTAAGGTGAGAGACAAAAAATATAAGAAACGGAAGAGAGGTTGAACTACAACTTTGAAAACTGAAATAAACAAGCTGGACAAACATATTAAGCATAGTGTGAGACGAGATCAAGAAATAATTTGAAGAAATTGCAGATATTGAGCATAATGTGAAACCTTTTTATAGATTCACAAGATGTGGAAGAAGTGAAGACATACAAATATATGAACTGTGCAGATTCTGAAATTTATTCTCAGACACAACAGATTATAGATATATTTACAAAATCTTATGCAAAACAGTTTGGCTCCACAAAAGGGGTGATCAGTTGTCCTAGTGACATCCAGGTAACCCCAGATACTGGAATCAAATTAGATTCTATTGAAAAAGAACTATGCAAAGTACATCCAAACAAAGCACAGTGAGGAGATGGAATTGGTAACAATGACCTGAGAATACCTCAGCGAGAACTTACAGTACCATTGTATCTGTTATTCACTAGGTCATATAACTATAGGGAGATTCTTCAAGATTGGAGACATCCACTTATTAAACCTCTCTTTAAAGGAAAGGGGAGTAGGACAAACTCAAAGTCATATAGATAAGTCTACTTTCATGTTGTGGAAAAATAATGGAGAAGGTAATATTGGATAAGTTATTGTCAGAACTGTATAGGTTGGGGCTTGAAACCATATATCAGCATGCTTATGTTGAAAACAGATCTATTACCACCTGTAACATGATGATGTTCATCATGTTTCACTGTTGCAGGCTACCCGCAGTTGGCCTGAATTCTAAAGTCTAGGTCCGGCGTCGGTTGCTGTCGCCTCTTTCCTGACGTCAGTGCACCAGGGGTATAAAAGATGCAGCCGACGCCATTTTCTTCAGTCTTTCTTGCCGCGCTGTGCCCGAAGCAAGAGCAGTTCGCAAGTGCCAGTCGGCCAACTCCTGAGAATTTCGTGTTCGAATTTCAGATCCGAAGTCTTCATTTAAAGTGAGTACCCCATTGGGGAAACTTTTTTCTTGCTCCAGATTGATGTCAGAAAAAGTTAATAATTGTATTTCTTGTGGGAAGCAAATTCCTCATAAGGACTTCCATTCTTATTGTATTCCTTGCCTAGACCCTGATCAGGACGTCGCTAATTGTAGGTTCTGTGCTAGATTTAACCAACGCACTATTAAATGTCGGCACGATTTTGCATTTCACTACTTTGGCCGAAAATTTAATTACATGATGTCGCCGGATAGCCATCCGACTACCGCAATTCACAAAAAACGCAAGGAAAAGGACAGGCATCCGAGATCCAAAACTGACGACGAGGCTTCTTCTAAGCCAGTCGCCGGTTCTCAGTGAGGCGCTTTCGCAGCCCCTGACGCCTGCTATATCAGAGCTGCAGGTCGCTTCCGACTCCCACGTGGAGCCGACTAGGCCACAGGAAACTCAAGGTATTGGACACTCGGAAAATATCCCTTCAGATGGGTCCGGAGCCGCTGAGCAGGCATTGGCTTCTGAGGGTGTTTTCTGGCCTACACAGTTAAATGTAAAACCAACTTCAGTTTCAAAGGCAAAGACTAAAGCTGCACTAAATACAAAGAAACAAGTACAGCAATCCCATGGACAGGCCTCCATGCCTAAAAAACAGATGCTCAAAATGGCCGAAGACCTAATTACTTTGATCAGGGGGTTCCCATTCCCCTCCTGATAAGGGGCCTAGGCAAGAGATAGAATATGAATCTTCAGATCAGATTTCCATTTCCTCTGATTCCTCTAATGAACATGAATACTCTCTTCCTCCCTATGAGGATTCTGATGCTGAAGAATCTATCATAGGTTCATAGGTTCATACTAGGCTATCTGCCCTAGGGCATTTATAAGCCTAGCCAGAATGTGTTTGGCTTTCGCCACCCATTTTAAATTTATTTTGCTATGCCCTTTTTCGAGGTTAGTATACTGTGCCTCTGTCTAACAGTGACACAGAAGTGATACCCGGGGTAAACTTACGATCTCCCATCCACTCATCAAGATTCCTCTTGAAGAGAGTCAATGAGGGACTCTGCCTAACCTGGACTGGGATTTTATTCCAGAGTGAAGGGAGCCTCTGGGTTATGAATCTGTCCCTCCAGCATGTCCTATTTATTTCAGTGCTTAGGTTCAAGTCTCTCGAGCGCGTAGCTCGATGGGATTTGGATTTTCTGAGGTGCAGCATGTCCATTAATTCCGGGTTGGACATGGCTTTATACGTCAGGCACAGATCGCCTCTGAACAGGCCGTATGCCACTGAGTAGAGCTGGAGTTTCTTTAACCGGGCAGCATATGGCATCTGTTTGAGCCCTTTGATCCTCTTTGTGAGGTACTTTTGGGGTCTTTCCAGTTGCTGCAGGTGTCTGGTAAGGTACATCCCAAAAGGGGCATTGTACTCAATTATGGGCCTGATGAGGGATGAGTAAAGAGGCACGATGACCTCACCTGATCTAGATGTGAATCCCTTCATGATTAGGTGGGCTATATAAAATGTTTTTCTAACCACTTTGGCCACGTGGTTGTCAAATGAGAGATTGCTATCAACTTGGGTCCCCAGGTCCCTAATTACTTCTTCTGTACTTAATGGATTACCACCTATGTGGTAATTTGTGGGCACTTTGTTTTTGCCAAAGGGGATGACTATACACTTTTTGGCATTTAGCTTGAGGCCATGGCTCTGGCACCACTTGTCTGTTTCTATGAGGCCCTTTTGGAGGATGCTTGTGTCGGCTGGAGAGTCGATTATGGCGCCCAGTTTGCAGTCATCTGCGAACTTGGTCAGCCACAGTCCTTCCGTGTTGGCCTGTACCTCCGAGAAATATATACCGAACAAAAGAGGTCCCCAGGACTGAGCCTTGTGGGACACCACTTGTAACTGGTTTGGAGTCTGACATGGCTCCAGCAATTCTAACCATGTGGGTTCTGTCCTTCTGCCAGTTTGCAATCCATCTAGTGACATAGGGGTTTATATTTAAGCTGGTGAGCTTATCTATAATGCCCGAGTGGGGTATGCCCAAGTGGGGTATTGTATCGAAGGCTTTTGCGAGGTCCAGGTAGGCTGTGTGGACCACCTTCCCCTAGTCAATGGCCTTGGTGACTGTTTCAAAGAAATCAACCAGGTTTAAGAGGCAGGATCTGCCCTTAACAAAGCCGAACTGGGTAGGATCCAGTGTTTGTAGGTCCCCAATATCTTTATTTATGAGGTCCATGATGATCCTTTGCATAGCTTTGCAGACCAAGCTACTCAAGCTTATAGGGCGATAGTTTCCAGGATCCGTTGAGGCACCACCTTTATGGAGAGGGACCACTGTTGCTGTACGCCACTCTTTGGGCACATATCCTGTAGTAAGGCTGAGATTGAACAGTAGTTTTATGTTTGGGTTTAGCTCTTCTTGGAGTTCATGTAGGACGCAGCCTGGGACACCATCTGGTCCCATTGATGCTGTGTTTTTTGCTTTGGAGAGGGCGGCTCTTACCTGAGCATCTGAGATTTCAGGGGGGCAGCACTCTGCTGGGATAGATATTTGCCCTTTTGGTGGGGAGGGGGGGGGAGTTTGCGCTGAACCTGTCAGCTAGGATGTTGGCAATGTCTGTGGGTTCAGTGTATTTTTTGTCATTTTGGACTAATTCTGAGCATATCTAGGAATTACCACCCAGGTTCCTAACATAACTAAAGAAAGCCTTGTGATTATCCTTAGTGTCCTGTGCAATTTTTCTCTCGAAGCTGGCCTTAGACAATTTTATGTGTGCCCGTAGTTTTTTGCTAATACTGATCAGTGATGCCTTCCCTTTTGGGATTTTGCTCTATCATTTAGTAGCTTCCTCCTTCTATTGTATAGTTTGTTTATGGCTGGGGTCCACCAGACAGGACGTCTGCCTTTGGAGGATTGGGCCTTATTTGGGATCGCATGATCCATGCATTCCTGAAGGTGTTCATAGAATGCGTTTATAAAGGATTCTGCGGTCTGGGCCGTATTTTCCACAGGCCCGGGGGCTTTGAAGGATTCCACCTCAGTTTTGAGGAGTGTGAAATTTGCTTTAGAGAAGTTTTTCACTGTCGTTTTCTGGGCAGGGGGTGGGGTCGGGATGTGAATATCCAGTGAGATTAGTTTATGGTCTGATCTTACCAGTGAGGGATACACTTCTGGTCTGGAGCATAGAGTCCCCATGTTGGTGATGATCAGGTCCAGTATGTTTTCCCCTCTTGTGGGAGTGGTAACAAGTTGTTCCATAGCATTTGAGTTTATAAATTCTAGGAACCTTTGGGCTAGGGTGTTGGAGCTAGAATAATGCTCCCAGCCTATGTTTGGGTAGTTGAAGTCGCCCAGTATAATGGTGTTTGGAGAGACCTTCATATTTTCCAGTGTTCTCAGGAAGGCCGATTGGGGTTCCTGGGTTTGGGAGGGTGGTCTGTAGCAGGCTATAAACTGGAAGGCAGTTTTACCTACTGTTAGTTGCACATGGATAGCCTCTGATGCTTCGTGCTTTGCCACCAACCTAGAGGTGTGGGTATCTTTGATGAATATCGATACTCCCCCTCCTTTTGTGGTTCGGTCCAAGTTTTGGGGACGAAAAGCATGGTATGAGGTATAACCTGGCAGTGCTGGGGTGCTCTCAGGAGCCCTGAACCAGGTTTCTGTTACTGCACAGATATCGATGTTCTCCATGCTAAGGAGAGTTTTGAGTGCGTGCATCTTGAGGTTTAGACTTCTGGCGTTGAGTAGCATTACTCTTAGTTTCTTGTCCCTTGTGATACCTATGGAGGTGGTTTGTCTTTTGAGCCTTGCCTAAAAAAGGCACTATGGGGGTAGCAAGAGCCTTTGCCAATATCTGAAAGCCCAGGGGTGACAGGTGCAAGCCGCCCCTAGCGAAGCATCGTGGCTTGTCGAGCATATCATCCCAAGCTGACAGGCATTGGATCCCCTTTGAATGACACCAGTACTTAAGCCAATTGTTGAAATTGATCATCTTGTCTTCATATTGTGGCATCATTCTTGGTGAGGGTAAGATGCTACTCAAGGTCAGGGTCATACCGGCTTGGGCTACATGCTCAGAGAGCTCCTTTATGTCTCTTTTTTCATGTAGTCCAGGGAGGTACGTCTCAGGTCATTCACACCAGCATGGACAATGACTGAGTCATATTTGTACTTGCCTTGGAGTGACCTGAGTGCTTGTGTTATGTGGCGGGTCCTAGCGCCCGACAGGCTGCTCACCGTGACCCTCTCCTTGTTCAGCCTGGTGAGCAGGACGTCAGTGTGCCTGACGATAGAGTCACCTATTACAAGTGTATAAGGTGTGTTGTTTAGTCTTAAGGGCTGTGACTGTTTGGCATACTGGCTTTGTGAGATATGTGTTGCACGTGTTTTGTTTTGGGGTAGCGGCTGCTTGGGTGTCTGCTTTGGAGGTCTCTGCTGCTTCGGCAGATCTTTATTTAGAGACTCCGAGTATGTTTTTGTGTGATTGTGTTTGGTTTGCTGTCGTGGTACGTCTATGTGAGACTGGAATTGTAGTGAGTGTGATTTCCTTCTCCTCCTGACTGGTTATGCCAGTACTGAGTTGAGCGAGCTTAGCCTCCAGTTTGGCTATATGGTTGCATCTCTCACATGTGTTGGAATTTGTTGGGAGGAGGAAGAGAGGGTTGTCTGTGTACATGAGGCAGTTGTAACATTGCCTCAAGATTCCCAGATTCACCAGCTAGACCGGAGAGGAGATTGACAACTGACCTTTGGACATGCTAGAATAATATTGGGAATTCCTTAATAATTGAAAACCAGGGCCAGTGGGGAGTGAGGGTGTAGTGCTTTTAATTTTTAGTGCTGACTTATATAATTGCTTTAGTGAGCAAGTGCCAGGTAACTTAAGTGCAATGTGTTACAGGTAACTTAAATGCAAAAACGACAAACAGTAACTTTCTTTCAAGTGAAACAAGGAAATAAGTACAGTAAGCAATGCAGATATCACTAGTGATCCACAGAAGCGCTGAGAAGCCGCGTATTAGGTGGAATTAGCGTTCCAGGGAAATAACAAGCAAACAAACAACAAGCATATAAACAAAGCTAGATTCAGCAGGCCTGGATCTAGTCTATGCTCCAGCAAACAAGGTGTACCAATTTCAGTAAGATACAGTTCAAATATTCAGGCACTATAAACCTTTAACCAGAAATTCCCAGCTCAGAAGGGCAGAGTCCAGCCTCTTCTCCCACAAGAGTGCAGACCACAAACCTTTTTAATGTAAAATAACTGGCCTGAAGCCCAAGTGCTTAAACCAGAACTAATACACTTTGAGAGTCCAATCAGCAGTTCCCAACTTAGAAGGATGAAAGCTACCTGTCCTGCCACCACAGTGCATGCCACAAACCTTCTTAATGTAAAACAACTGGTCTGAAGGCCAAGTGCTTATTCCAAAAGACTTAGAATGATAGCTACACTTTAATCAAGTTACTACCAAGCAGTAATAAATACAATTGAATACTTTAGAGAATGCCTGGATTAGTGCTCAAGTTACACAAACAAAGCTAGATCCAGCAGGCCCGAATCCAGTCTGTGCCACAGCAAACAAGGTGCACCAACTTCAGTAAGAAGCAGTTCAGATATGCATGCATTATAAGCCTTCAACCAGAAATTCCCAGCTCAGAAGGGCAGAGTCCAGCCTCTCCTCCCACAAGAGTGCAGACCAGGAACCCTCTTAATGTAAAATAACTGGCCTGAAAGCCCAAGTGCTTAAACCAGAATCAATACACTTTTAGAATAACAGACACTGAGCCCTCAATCAGCAGTTCCCAACCTAGAAGGATGTAAGCTACCTGTTCTGTCACTACAGTGCAGACCACAAACCCTCTCAGTGCAAAACAACTGGTCCGAAGCCCAAGTGTTTAAACCAGAAGGCTTAAAATGAGTTACACCAAGCAGTAATAAATACAATTGAGTACTTTTAAGATGATGCAAAAGTAAAAAAAGTAGGTAGAAACACAAGTACAGTAAAAGCAGATGAAATTTTTTTTTTTTCTGAACAAGTGCTGAGATCAAAGAAACAGATTAGAGTGCTGAAACTAGAAAACTGGCTAGTTATAAGAAAAAAAAACTAAGCTAGAAGGCTTCCCTCCTACACAGAAGGGCTTGGGGGCTCAGAAGCCTACAAATAGTTTATACCACTTAACAGGAAAGGCAGGAAACAAGCTTAATTTTTTTTTCTGTTTCCCAGATGCTCTCTTTGTACACAGTAGGAGTGCCTGAAATCAGAATATGATCTCAAACCCTGCATACCATGAGGGAGCACTTCCACTGGGAGAGCCAAGACTACACAGAATCTAAGAAAAGGCTTGGAGACTTCATTTTACTTCCTCAGCACAGACCTCTTGCTTTTCCTCCTGTTTTTAGACATTGTAGATGTATTTTCAGAGTCCGGACTGTCTCCAACTATTTACCTCCAGCACCTGTGAAGCTAGACAGATACTACAGGGTTCCAGATTCCCATAAATTTCTTTACAAAAAACCCTGCTGCAGACCCAGAAACTATATCTCTGGGTCCTAAAGGGGTCAAGGCTTCCACTGCAAAAAACCCTACCCCCTCAGACAGGGATTCAAGGGCACTGGACAGATGGGGGAAAAAGATTTATACTTCTGCTACCTTGGCTTGTAAGAGCTTTAAATTGTCAGTTTCATATGCTTAAATATCAGCAATACTTAATGTCACTGCTTAAACAGAAAATGTTGACAAATTCTGAATGTGCAGAAAACAAAGAAATGCAGGATTTATTGCATGCAGCTGAACAAGTGGCAAAGCATACTTTGCAATGTGGTTTTGACTCTCTGGAGGCCTCCTGCAGGGCCGCTCTTACGGGTACTGTCATTAGGAGGCATGCTTGGTTAAAGGAACAGAATCTGCCTGATCATGTTAAAGCAAAATTATTAGATGCTCCACTACAGCATGATACTTTGTTTGGTGTTAAAGCAGAAGAGGTGTTGAAGAAAATGGAGGACAAAATGAAATCTATGCAGACAGTTAAGGATTTCTTACAGGTACAGCCACCCAGATTTAGCAGGAACTGGCCTTCAAAGAATTGGTCCTTTCCACTGTCAGACAGGCCACAAAGAGGCAGATACAGATGCCCCAGAGGCAAATCCCAGTCCCAAGGCTCATACAGGTCTAAACAATGGGGTACTTCTACCTCCAAAAGCGGAGAAGACAAATCTCAGCCATACAGGAAATGGTCCCAATAACTTTCCTCTGCCAGCACCAAGCACTTATCTTTTGGCAGCCCCCTTAGGGGGAAAACTAGCACTTTTTTTACAAAATTGGCACATGATCACCAAGGACAAATGGGTCTTGAATATAGTGTCACAGGGCTACAGGCTCCATTTTCACACCCTGCCAAGGTCAAAAGGTACGCCAGACCTGCCACACAATCAATAGGCAGAGGCACAAAAACAAGTTTCATCTCTCATGGACATGAGAGCTATTCAGCGAGTGCCACAGCAAGAGCAGGGACAAGGATTTTACTCAAGACTTTTCTTGGTACCCAGAAAGGACAAAGCCTGGAGACCAATACTCGACCTGTCTACTCTAAACACATTTCTGGACATTCCAAAATTCAAAATGTTCACTCTGCAACAACCTCTGCCCATGCTGGGCAAGAAGGCTTGGCTTGTAACATTGGACCTAAAAGAGGCATACCTGCATGTCCCAAACAGACAGACTTGCAGAAGATACCTCAGATTCATAGCTGGCTCAATGCACTACCAATTCTCTGCACTGCCCTTTGGCTTATCTACTGCGCCCAGGGTCTTCACAAAATGCCTGTCACCAGTAATTGCATTTTGCAGACAAAGAGGAATTCAGATATATCCTTACTTGGACGACTGCCATATTCAAGCAGAGAACAAGGACATTCTACTAAAGCATCTGGCGTTTGTAAAAAGATTACTAATTTGCCTAGGGTACACAGTAAACGAAAAGAAATCAAAACTAGTACCCTCTCAAGAGATAATATTCCTGGGTGCAAGCTTAAATACAACTGCCCAGATGGCTTATCTCACACCAGACAAACAAAGGCAACTGACTTCTTACTTCAAAATGCTGGCAACAAAGACCCAGTTATCTGCAAGAAAAATTCTTCAGCGTTTGGGTTTTATGGCATCCAGCATTCTGCTAATTCCATGTGCAAGACTGCATATGAGGAAACTACAGTGGTATCTAAAAAGTGTTTGGACTCAACATTGCCACAGCCTGGAAACATTAATTACCCTCATTCCCTGCCTGCAACAGGAGTTTTGATGGTGGGCACAGGCCTGTCACCACAACAAGGGACAGCCATTCACTTTACCCACAGCCAGGCAGACATTAACAACAAATGCATCAGACTATGCCTGGGGGGCACACATGGCAGGAAAATGTATTCAGGGCACATGGTCCACAAGCCAAATGCATCTTCATGTCAATCAAAAAGAGATGCTAGCTGTTCAAAATGCCCTGACAGCCTTCAAGGATCTGCTTCATCCAGGACAACTGCTGATAAAGACGGACAATACTACAGTCATGTGGTACATAAACAAGCAGGGAGGCACACATTCCTATCCCCTCTGCTGAATAGCCATGACTTTGTGGGACACAGCATTGACTTACCAAGTACACCTGCAAACACAATTCCTGCCAGGAAGGATAAATACTCTGGCAGACAAACTAAGCAGAAACCTCACGGATCCCCACAACTGGAAACTGGATCCACAAGTCTTCAGCATGATAACAAAGAAATGGGGATGCCCAGACATAGATCTATTTGCCTCCCTTCACAACTGCCAACTACAGAGATTCTGCACAAGGACTTATCACAAGCAAGCATGGAAAGTGGATGCTGTATCATTCAGCTGGAAAACCCTAACAGTATATGCCTTTCCTCCTTTGCCTCTCCTCCCCAAGGTACTCCTAAAGGTCAGACAAGAGAAGCCAAAAATGATTCTGATTGTCCCAGACTGGCCCCGCCAGCACTGGTACCCAGTCCTAAAAAGCTTGTCTCAAGGCCCAGCCTGGACATTACCTCTAATTCCTCACTTACTGACCCAATGAAACAATCTGATCCTGCACAGCCAACTCAGGGCCCTAAATCTGGCAGCATGGCGGATAATGTAGCCATTCATAACACACCTCTCTCTAAAGCAGTGATGGATGTTATTTTGGAGGCCAGGAGGCCCAGTACCAGAAAATCTTATGCAGAAAAATGGAAGAGATTCTGTGCTTGGAACCAGACACAAGGAATTGACACGTTTGTACCAAATATTCCTCAGATTTTACAATACCTAACTGAGATGCTGGACAAAGTCCTATCCTTTTCATCAATTAAAATCCATGCCTCTGCCATTTCAGCTCATTACAATACGGAACCACCTATTTTTTCTCATCCATTGCTAAGGCAGTACCTCAGAGGGGCCAAAAACATAAGACCTCCAAGGAGAGCACCAATACCTGCATGGGACCTCAGTTATGTCTTGGAAAAATTTACACTGCCTCCTTTTGAGCCAGCCAGTACAGCTGAGATAAAGTTCTTATCATGGAAAACAGCTCTGCTCCTAGCAATAACTCTGCAAGACGAGTATCAGAGTTACAGGCACTCATGGCTGTGGAACCTTTTATCATTTTCCATCCAGACAGGGTTTCTCTGAGGACAAACCTGACATTTATGCCTAAGGTAGTGTCCAGCGTGGCCCTTAACCAAACCATTCATTTGCCTACTTTTTATCCAAACCCACAGAATAAGGGTGAGAGACTCCTGCATTCTTTGGACATACACAGACAGCTACGCTTCTACTTGGACAGAACTAAAGTTTTCAGAAAGACTGAGCAACTCTTAGTGGCATATGCCGCAGGATCACAAGGAAATGCTATCTCAAAGCAGACTATTTCAAAATGGATAGGCCACTGCATTCATTTCTGCTATTCACAACATGGCAAATCAGTGCCTAAGGGCATTAGGCCACATTCAACCAGAGCAGCAGCCACGTCAGCAGCCTTTCTCAGAGGAGTACCAACCAAAGACATTTTAGAGGCTGCAACTTGGAGTTCAGTGCACACTTTTACAAGGCACTACCACTTACCTCTCTACTCTAAATCCAGAGCAGGCTTTGCCACTGCAGTTCTGCAGAGCCTTATAGCCTCTTCTAACCCTGTTTAGACCCAAAGTGTAATGACTGCAACAGTGAAACACGATGAACATAGTACAGTTGTGTACCTACCATAAATGTAGATGTTCGAGTGTATTCACTGTTGCAGTCCAGGTTACCCACCCACCATCCCCCTTTTCTTTGCTGGGACTTATCTGTACTTCTCTATTCTATACAACCTATGTGGTGTATTTGCTTGTAGATGAAGGAAATGTTTACTTTAGTGCATTCATACTTATTGGCATTATTTTAGCCTACCCTTTTGGGGGCACCTGACATCTGGGACAAGAAAAACTGAAGAAAATGGCATCGGCTGCATCTTTTATACCCCTGGCATACTGACGTCAGGAAAGAGGTGACAGCAACCGACGCCGGACCTAGACTTTGGAATTCAGGCCGACTGCGGGTAGCGTGCCAGCAGGATAACCCAAGTGTAATGACTGCAACAGTAAATACACTCAAACATCTACATTTATGGTAGGTACACAGCTGTACTTTCTATAACAATATAACAGCAGCTATGAATGAAAAATTGTGCTGTGATGTGATTTATATAAATTTAACTTCAGCAGTTGACAGTGTCATAAACAAAACACTGACCAGTGAATTAGTACAACTAGGTATTGATGTACTCTGGGTAAGATGGATAGCTACATGGCTTACAAATAGGACATGGCATGTATCCTACAGCAACTGGACAGGTGAAATCCTTGGTTATAGTCAGGGTGTCCCACAGGGCTCTGTCCTAGGCCCTTACTTGTTTAGATTGTATCTTTCAGACCTAACTTTCTCATTTGAGGTGTTCTACAGTCTATATGCAGATGACCTGCAATTGGGTAAACTGATTATAGATAAGGCAGGTCTGTAAAATATAACTTGACTAAATTGACCATTTGGGCACAGGAGAATAATATGCTGATAAATACTTCAAAAACTAAGCATATGAGATCTGGGAGACATAAATTGAAAGGTGAATATTTAATACAGCATACAGTGATTGAAACTGTAGACTCATTTAAGGACCTGGTTATATGGGTAGATTCAGCAATAAGTTTTTCTAATCATATCAACCAATTGGTTAATGATAGTTATAGAGCTATAGGTTGTATAAAAAGATTTATAATGTCTAGGAAATCAAAAATGATGATGTTCATAGGTTGGTATTAGGCTATCGGCCCTAGGGCCTGTACAAGCCTAGCCATAACAAGTCCCTGGCTATTTCTTCCCAAAGTATTTACTTCCCTGGATCCCTGTCTAGCAGGGTGACTGACATGATCCCTAGGGTGAATTTCCCATCTCCCATCCAATCATCAAGGTTCCTCTTGAAGAGGGCCAAAGAGGCACTCTGCTTGACATGTATGGGCAGTCTAGTCCAAAGTCTGGGGAGTCTCTGGGTCAGGAACCTATCCCTCCAGCATGTTTAGTTCATTGTGATGACAAGGTTTAGATCCCCGGAGCATGCGTCTCTGACTGATTGGGATTTCTTTAAGTGTAGCATGTCCAACAGATCTGGGTTTGACATGGCCTTGTATGTTAAGCAGAGATGTGACAGAGTATAGGTGGAATTTTTTTAGATGGACAGCATAGGGCATCTGCTTTAGGCCTGTGATTCTTTTAGTGAGGTATTTCTGTGGCCTTTCCAGTTGTTGCAGATGTCTTGAGAGGTACATACCAAATGGGGTGTTGTATTCTATAATGGGTCTAATGAGGGATGAGTACAGTGGGACAATTGACCTCCTTTTTTCTGGATGAAAAGCCCATAGTGATGAGGTGTGCCACATAGAAGGATTTCCTGACTGTTGTGACGATGTGGTTATCGAAGGTGAGACCACTGTCCACCTGTGTCCCTAAGTCTCATCACACTTTCGGTGTTTAGTGTACTGCCACCTATGTGGTAATTCACGGGTACATGTTTTTTCCCCAAAGGGGATAACTATACATTCCTAGGCATTGAGCTTGAGCCCATGGCTCTGGCACCAAACATCTGTTTCTGTAAGGCCCTTTTGTCGAATATTCACATCATTTGGAGATTCAGTAATGGCTCCCAGTTTGCAGTCCTCTGCGAACTTTGTTAGCCAGAGTCCCTTAGTGTTGGCCTGTACTTCAGAGAAGTAGATGCCAAACAAGAGTGGTCCCAGGACTGAACCCTGAGGTACTCCACTTGTCACTTGTCTGTTGCTGGATTTGGAGTCGGCTACTTTTACAGTGTGGGTTCTGTCAGTAAGCCAGTTGGCAACCCATCGGGCGACTTGGGGATTAATGGCCAGCTTAGTATGTTTATCTAAGATTCCAGAGTGGGGGATGGTGTCGAAGGCCTTGGCGAGGTCCAGATTGGCTGTATGGGCCACCTTACCCTTGTCCACTGCTCTGGAGACTGATTCGAAGAAGTCGTTCAGGAGACCAGATCTGCCCTTCACAAACCCAAACTGTGTGGGGTCCAGTGTTTGAAGGTTGCCAATATCTTTGTTTATAAGTTCCATGGCCTTGCAGATCAGGCTCGTCATACTGATGGGGCGGTAGTTCCTGGGATCCAAGGTGAATCCCCCCTTGTGGAGTGGGATAACTGTGGCTGTGCGCCTCTCTGGGCACAAAGCCTGAGGTAAGGCTATGATTAAACATGACACTTAGGTGAGGTGCCAGTTCATTTTGTAGTTAATGTAGTACACAGCCTGGGATGTTGTCTGCTCCCATGTTTGCTGTATTCTTAGCTTTGGAGGGTGAGTTTTCTTACCTGTGTGGCCGTTATTACTGGAATTTGGCAATCTTTTGGTATTGAGATGGGCCGTTTAGGGAGTGAGAGGGGGGTGAAGTTTGCACTGAATCGATCTGCTAGGATATTGGCAATATCCTTGGGATTAGTATATTTAATGCCATTCTGTTGTAGCTCAGAGCAGATCTGAGCATTGCCATTTAGATTCTTGACATAGCTATAGAATGCCTTGTGGTTATCTTTGGAATCTCTGGCAATTTTATTTTTGTTGTTAGTTACATTAGACCCAAACTTGAGTATGGAATAACAGTATGGAAACCCTGTTAGAAAACAAGCATAAGTAAACTAGAAAGAGTACATTGGAAATTTACCAAAGGCATCCATGGATGTGAAAATGTGAAAGACTAAAATATCTGAACTTGTACAGTGTTTCTTATAGATATCGAAGGGGAGATTTGTTTCAAGTTTATAGGGCATTTAGAGACGATTACCTCTGGGAATGTTTGGGGATATCAAAAAGTACTAGAGACTCCTAAGACAATCTGTGTAGAAGATAGTATAGGAATAAGAAGTGTACTAATTGGTTCTCTGACGGAGTAGCTGGTGCATGGAACAGACGACCAAATTACATTAAAGCAAGTACTAGTATAGATATTTTTAAGAACAGGCTGGGCACTTATTAAGGGAACAGGTGGTTTGGTATATTGACAAGCTAGAAGTGCATTAATGCCTGTGCTTGAAATATTTGTATATATGTATTGACATTTTTTTCTTCCTTTCACGAATTCTCCCATCCCCTTATGTCTGACTAACTTAATGTTGAGCCAGTAGCTTGAAATATAAAGAGCAAATAGCAATGGGCATTCTTTTCCCTAGTCTTATTCTGTACCTCATATTCTTTTGCCATTTACTTATATCTTATCTGTTGATCCTCTATATATTTCTCGTAGTAAATCAGTATATTCCTGATCGGATCCCATTTTAAACGTCTCCCTTAAGTGTGACCACTGTACTGAATGCTATCTCTTCGAGTCCCAGTAATACTAAGCCCATATTCCCTCCATTTCATTTAGTGTCAAGTGTGTTTAAGATATTAAATGTGTGTTGACCTTGTACAAATCCACACTGATCCTCATTAGTAATCCTAGGGAATATCCTAGCCTGTCTATTTGCCAAAATTGCCACAAATATTTTGTAGTTGTGTCCTAAAATTGTAATAGACTTGTATAAACCTTGGATTGCATGGATTTCTAAAAAGGACTGTTATTGTTTTATGTCCGGAATTTGGGAATTTTCTTTTCCATAAAATGTTATTAAAGAAAACAAGCTATTTGAGGATCATCTGTTTTGCTTCTTTCCAAAGTTTCTCAGTGAACTCATTCCTTCCTGTGGTCTTCCCAGATGCTCTGCGAGCACGTGATTCTCTGCCTTATCTAATGTAATAGGACACAGAAAGCATTATTTTCTTTCTGTTTTAATCTGCGCATGTTTAATCCCTCTAAATAAACAGAATAAAGTTGGAGCAGATTGCAGATTTAAGTCCATTAGTAATCCCCCATTATCAGACCTATCTTATTCCTGTCTTTAGTAACTTTCACAGTATTTAAATTTGCCATTTTAGAAAAGACTTCTCTCAGTTTTCATCTGTCTAAATTTACATGCTGAGATTTTTTTTTGTTGCTGCTTGGGAGAGCTGTCATACTACCATCTTTGGAGCAGTGTTTGCTTAATTAATAAGTCTCTTGTAATCGTCCCTTCCATTCTCTCTCTAGTTTTCTAGTTCTTGTTCCTCTGTTGAATTGTTTTCCTTCCCTTTTCTGGAGATCTTTCAAGCTAGCCTAATCCTTCCCCCTGCTTTTTTTTTTCTCTCTCCATTCCCATTTTTCAAACTCTTGAATTATTTTCCTTAATTCCTACTTACAAAATTCAAAGATGGGATACTTTAAATTGCCTCTCTCGCAGATCTCTTTCAATGTTATCCAGGCATCTCCTGCATTTTCTTTTGTAATTTCACCCAGAATATACTCAAACTCCAGTGCCTCCCCCTCTGAATAATTCCAGGTCTTGCCACTTCTATTTCCATCATAACATGATCAGAAATTAATATAGGGGGAATAATTATTTTTATTACCTCTTCATGTTCCCTTATAATGTATCCAATCTAGCTTGTGTCCCATATTGCCCCTACTTGTATGTAAATCTTATTTTTTGCGGGAGAGTTTCCCTTGCATCATCAGGCCACAAAGTTTCATGATATTCTGCAATAGTTTAGCCTCTACTAGCTTTTGTCTCCTGGAACCCCATGCACGTCCTCCTTTGATACCAAATTCCCCTTCTGCTGTTAATAACCCAGTTCCAGAAGTTAACCAATGTTACCTCTACAGGGGACCCCAGGTCTAATAAGAATGAACACTCCCCTTCTTCTACCTTCTGTTTTATCCACACTGTATCCTTCCCTAAACCCTCCCCCTGACAATTCTTTATGTTCTAGTTTGAATAAATGCATTTCCTGTAAGATAACATCTGCCTTACGGCTATTCAGGCACTCCAAAACCCTCTGTGGTTTGTTTTGCTTTTTTCATTCAACTCATTTACATTCCAAGTTATGAGTTTTAACATCCTTTCTGATTCACTTTCAATCCTACATCATGTTCTTCAGTAAAAAAATACTTCTCTGCATTGCCCATTCAGAAACATTGCACTAAGTGGAACTGCATGCAGTTATCAAATTCAAATTTTCTTGTGTTTAACAAATAATTTATCTACCCAGTTGGTAACTGTAGAAAAAATAACCCAAACAGACAGTAACCTTTCTTCTCTCCATAAAAAATGAGCCAGAGCTCCTTTCTAGTATATTCATCTATAGGTCAAAAGCTTTTCTTTTGTGTTGGCCCCCTTTTCCAGTCCTGAGGGAAAAACAGTTGCCCTTTCTCGCTTCCACCATAATATCAAGTTATAGTATGAAAAGCCTGCACTTGTCCTTTACTTTTGCACACCATTATAAAGTTGTTGCATCATCGCCCCTCTCCCTCAGGGTTACTCTTTGTATATAATGCAACCATTCTCCGTTTGAAAATAAGGCGGACGTATATTTCAACTTGCCTTACATATACCATTTCTGCCTGTTGTCCAATTAAACGGTTTCTCTTTTGTGGTCCAGAACCCCATCTGTGGTCAGCAGCCGTACAACTACCGTATTGAAACAGTAATGTTCATGATGTACATATTTCCTGAAAACACCACTGCTTATTTTTTCTTTTCCTGACTTCATTGTTGCTGTTGCACAGGCAATGAAGCTCCTGACACTCCTTCATTTCACCTCTCCCACACCACCAAAGGTCATTTTAGGTTGCCACCTGCCTTTAATAATAATTAGTAATACATTTTAAAAATGATGAAAAAGGATACATAGTCTTTTACCTGTTCATAAATACCATTTCATGCAAAACAATGTCTTCACTGATGTCAGTACAGGCGACAGTATTTTATGTTGTAATCATGAAAGTAGTACCTCCCATTTCATGCCTAAAACTCCCCTCCTATTCCTTCCTTTCTTACAAGTTAAGGGGGAATGAACATTAAAGTTTTTGACATGGAACCATATAACAAATGATCTGCATTAAGCAGAACACAGAATATGCAGCAGTAACACAGCCACCTCATAAGTGAAGTTGGGCAGTTATTAAATGCAATTGAAAGTCCTGCTGCTTCTACTTCCCCAAGTATATCCTGCTGACGGAGGATGGTCTCATCAAGAAGAGTTAGAAGCTCTTCCCTCATTCTCCTAGTATTATTCACTTTCATTTGGCCTTCTTGTATTTTGTAATGGAATACTGGCAAAGGCGCAACAGACCAGCATTCTTTACTAGACCCTTAATTCTGGGGTTTTGGTACTAAATCATGCTGTAGACACTTACCTCCCACGCCATGCTGTCCGAACTGCTTGAATTTCTTAACCTCTTCCTTGGCAACATCAGAGTTCAAAAAGTCTTTATTCCACTGGGGAATTGTACTTTTAAAATGGCTGCATACAACAGATGAAGTCTTAGCTGCAGCTGCCTACATGCACAAAATAATGGCATGAACTTGTTCCTTCTTGGTTGTGCACCTAAAGGGTAATCCTGATTAATAAGCACTCTTGCTCCCAGCTGCAAAACTTTTCCCTTTTTCCACAGCTCCAAAAATGTTTTCTGTTTCAGCAGCGATGTTTGCAGTTTTATTATAATGGGTGTCTGAAATCTAGCCTACAACCCAGCAGGAATATATACCCTATGTGTGGTGTTTAAAATGATCTGTTCTGAGGTATTCAAGTCCACTGACTTAACTGAGCTGCCATGAAGCCCTTAGTCTTTTGCCTTCTAGACTTTCAGGGATATTCACAAAATAAAGATTCTCGCTCCTTTCCCTGTCTTCCATTTCAGTGAGCTTTTCTCTCTCTTAGTTCTTTTTGGGAGGCTTCAAGATCAGCTAGTCTGACAGTATGTTCTCCTTCCTTTTTTATTTCCACAATATCATCTGATTGTGTAGATAAAATCATTCTCACTGCTGCAGTAGGCTTTGGCTATCTGGCTTGTATCCTGTCCAAGATACAACTGGCCAACTTCAAAAAGCTCATGCTCTCTCCCATACCTGTGCTTTGATTGCTGAATGGCTTGCCCCTTGGAGTGAACTCAGCTGTCAAGAGTGTAGACTTCCGTTTTTGCCACATCAAGGGGAAAGCAGATCTGAGGCTTCGTTTCTGGCAGATAAGTCACCACAGAGGAACTCTTTCAAATAGAAAATATTGCCTTTTTAAATAATTTGATGTATTTTTTTTTTATTTTCTGAAGAATATCAGCAATTTTATTAATATCAGAAGTTTAAGAGAAAGCAATATATGTGTGTGTGTGTGTGTGTGTGTGTGTGTGTGTGTGTGTGTGTGTGTGTGTGTGTGTATATATATATATATATATATATATATATATATATATATATATGTATGTATGTATATGTGTATATATATATATATATATATATATATATATCAGAAGTTTCTTGTCAGAAACTGCTACTTTTAGAAAGGGCTGTTTTATGTGAAAAGTGTACTGCTTAACACATTGTTCAAGACTGGCATAATAGGAGAAATGGGTGTAACAAGAGGTAAATCCATTTGCAGCGTATGATGATATCACCTCAGTTTAGGGGGAAATGAAGTTAAAGGATTCAAAGATTGGGAAGAATTTTTAAGTACTTAAAACAGCATTTTTGGTGCTTGTGCATATTTCATGACAATTTAACGTAATTATTTACTGTCTGAAATGCATCAGCGGTGGTTCAGCAATAATGTTGTTGCCTCACAGCAAGAGGTTCTCCCGTTCCATTCTCGGCTGGAGTGCGGGGAGTGCCTTCTGTGTGGAGTCTGCACGTCCTCCTCACGGTTTGGTGGGCGTTCTAAAGACATGCGTAAATGGGCGTGCCTTCGCTGAAGGTTGAACGTCAAGCTGGCACCTCGGCGTTCATGAAAATCTACTGCCAATCATTAGCGGACCAGAGTTCTGCTGTGGCTACCCCTAACAGGGAAAAGCGGAAAGACAACAACATTTACTGTCTGAAATGTTTTGCTTGAAGTTGCTGTAACTAAAGGATCAGGAAGCATATTTCTGGCTATAAATGTATTTTGTGCTTATGTACACTTTGTGACAACTTATTTTCATTTCTCGCTTTTTCCCAGTGCACCCTCTTTGAAAGGGACTTTGGAGTTCTGACAGGGTTTTTGTGTACTGCTTGTGCTTTTACTATTGAATTTTGAAGGACTGTGTAGGGAAGTGTTAGTGTATGCATTGTTTGTGGACATGTTTGACAACAACTTCTGACCGACTCTTGCAGCAGAACTCACAGGCAGTTAAGCTTCTTTCTCAGCTGCAGCACAGATACTTCTAGTGGTTCTGCTGTTTCTTCACCTGCTGTACCTAAAAGGGCAAAACAGAATAGGAGCCCTTGTTTACACTACTAGCTCATACTGTGCCTCAGTTGTTGGTATGCTACTCTTCAGTGACCATTTGTTGTTCTTCAGACCACTCACTGGTTTCTCCTGGTTCCTCTGGTGCAGTCCCTTCTGCCAATGTGGATGGAAGGCTAGCCACGTCCTTTGCAGCGGTTCCAGTGTCCAAACAGTGCACTGAGAGAAGCATCTTCTTTGGGTCTGTGAGTTTCTCCAGGAGGTTCTTCTCTGAGGGCTCAGAGGAAGAGACCTCTTGGCCAGGATGAAGTTTCATCTCTTAGTCTCCTTCCTAGGATGTCCATAGAAAAAAGAAACAAAGGGTTAGATATTGCTCATCCAAAGACATTTTGTCCGTTCATAAGATTAATTTTTTTTTAACCTTGGCCAGGAGTTTATTGCTGACTTTGTTTTGGTGAGCAGACATTCTTACCAGAAGACTAACTAGGTCAATATTTTACTGAGGAAAATGTCAGAAGATTCTGACATAGAGATTGGGCTTTTTCTTTGTCTAATTTTTAACCTCAAGACTCTTCATAGAAAAGTTTGTCCTGTCCCACTCCATTAGAGGAGATTTCCTTTTCTAAGACTAGCTCCAGGATGAATGATTTATTTTTGTGGGAACAAGTGAATGTTTCCCGTAAAGTGAGGTAAAATACAACACAAATGAATTTACCTTTTGCTACACCCGTTTCTCCTATTATACCACCCTTGAGGAATGTGTTAAATGCTAACCCTGACCTGTAGCCTTCAGTCCACAAAAAAGGCAACACTTACTAATACTAAGCCTTCTTCTGCGAACAAGAAGGTAAGGTAGTAGACAGATTTCATAAGAGATTTTTTTTTATCCAGTTTATTCTGTCAGATGTTAACTTGTGAAATTGTTCTGCCACACTTTCTTCAGAGGTATAGGTACTGTCTGAATCTACACTTTCTGTTTTGTCTCTGGTATCTAATCCTGCTTTGACGACTATGTATGTATATGTATTGATTTGTGCAGATACTGTGTCCAGGGCCACTACTACTGCTACTGTTTTGAAAAGATGTGCTTGTGTATGTCCTGAAAAGTTTTCTGATTAGGTAAAGCATGAGATTTTAAAATCTACTTTAGGCAAGGGTGTTTCATTTTTCTGTGCTACTACTCACATTGTCAAACAGTTTGATGACAGAGGGAAAGTAATTCAGAAAGTTACTAAGATTTTTTCAAGCCCCATATTATAGATTTTATCGTTTTTTTTTTTTTTTTTTTTAAGACAAAAAATAACCAATGCATTTTTCTGACAAACAGGTAACAAGAGAATGCAGGAGGGGAACAATAAAAAACTGGGATCAGAAAACAAGATAGACTACATGCCTTCAGAATGAATACGGCAGCATTTCTTCCCCATTCCCCTCCTGTTCCTACATATGTAAAGCTGTCCTGTAGACTGGCTCTGTCTTTTCCTATGGCAACAGATTGTTTCAGACTCTTGTGTAATAATACTGGTTCAGGAGGGTACAGTTAGTACTGGATACACATACCTCCCTTTAGGAGAATCCCCCCACCCTGCGGACCAAGCAGAGTTTTTTTTTCCTCAGGTTCTTCAACACATGTATGCCCTAGGACTCATGCTGTCATTTCCTCTAGACCAAATAGAGGAAATCTTTTTCTCAAGAATGTTTCCTGGAGACCAGCTCCAAATCTTTACTTTCTCAGCTGGTTTGTGAAAGTAGCAAAATTCGATACGTTGACCTTGTAGAGTCTTCTATTACCAGTTACTTCTCTTCTGAGCTTTATGTTACCATTAGACCTAAAAGATGCTCATCACATTCCTGCTGCCACAGTCTTCAGAAAATTCCTCAGATTCTGTGTCTGGGTCACATTATCAGTTCTCTGCATTATGCTTTGGGTTAGTTACTGCTCCTAAGACATTTACAAAGGAATAGCTCTTTGAAGATTGCAAGTGATTCACGTTTCCTTATTTAGAGAACCTGCTGATCTTGGCAGTCTTTTGTCAGATGTCAGGAGTCCTTAACATGTTTCTTTTCTCCTTACCAAGTTGGTTTTCCAAATAAATGTTCAAAGGTCTTCCTTGACTGCATCACGCAGGACTGTGCTTTTATATTGCCCTCTAGATGAGTCTCTTCAAAGGCATTTCTAACACAGGAAAAGGTGAAATTGTGTCTGGAATCTTTTCTGACCTTCTCTAATCAATCTAAAACTTCAGCCAAAAAAATAAATTAGGATTCTAAGGTTCATGGCTTCTATGATTTTCATGACTGCTTTTGCCAGGTTATACATAAAAATAATAGTTCAATTATTTTTAAAAACCTTCAGATAGACACAATATTCTCATCTGGGATTTTGAGATTCCAGTTTTGGGTTTTATTGAGAACTGCATTGGTGGAGACAGTAATAAACCTCATTTCTAGTCTGGGGAGCAGTTTGTATGGGGATAAAGGTTTGAGGCCTGTGGGACAGTTCAGAAAGATTAAAGCATGTAAATGTCAAGAGATGTTAGCTGTGATCCATGCTGTAGAATGTCTTCATGACCTGTGGCCTCCGGGACAATTACAGGTGATTACAGACTATACTACAGTGATGTGGCATGTGGTCTAACCCCCCTATACAGGCTGGCTACAGTGGCTTGGGATTTAGCTTTGCAGCATTGTATAACCTTCCAAACATCTTACATTCTGTCAGAGTAAAATGTAGTGGCAGCCAAGCAGATCAGGACCAGGACAGACCCTCACACATGGAAATTGAATGAGATATTCTTCCAGGAATGGATCCAGTTATGTAGATCACCTCAAACAGATCTGTTCTCCTCCTTTCAAACCAGACAAATAAGTAAATTCTGCACCAGGACCCTTTGCAGCCAGACCTTGAAAACATTTTCATTCCCATGGTCGGAATATTCCTATATAAAGTTCCACCATTTACACTGATACCCAGGGTCATTCTGAAGATTCATAAGGACTCTGCAGAAATTTTTATTGTGGTGACTTCCTTGTGACCCAGGCAACATTGGATGTTCTTTTATTCTCATGTTGCAGTATTCATAACAGTAGGGAGTTGCTGCCTGCAGCGCCACCATCCAGCCAGTATGCCAAAGTCTTTGTAGCAGGAGGGTATGTGTGATGTCCCCTACCAGGGCCGTAAGACCACGTTTGGTATAAAAGTGACTTCTGCATGTACCCTCATCAGAATTTTTCTGCCGCAGTGAACATTGGAATCCCGTTTGCCAGTTCCACAAGCAGATTGCGTTTCTTCAGATGACCAAATACAATTTTAATTCAAGACTAGACCGATTCTTCGACCGATGCAGATAAGTGCCCTGTTGGGTTTTTTCCTTACTTTGATTACAGTCTAGACTTGCATGTCAGCTAGAAAGGGAAACTGTGCTTGTGGGAGACAGATTCCTGATAAGGACATGCATGAGAAGTGCGTATTTTCCTTAGGCGAGGCCCACGACCATACGTCCTACCCTATTTGTAAATCGTTCATTCCCAAAACTCTCCGAAGATGCTTAGCGGCACTGAAGTTGTATTTAGAGAATCAAAGGCTACGTTGCTTAGCGCTCGGTATGGAAGGAGGATTAGGCCCATCTGCCGAGCCGCCGAGGAAGGCCAAGAAATTCAAGCCAGAATCCCAAGCTATGCCTCTGACATCCGAGCAGGTTCTAGAGGCACTTGAAAGCCCGGAATCCACTCATATGACTGTTACCAAAGCAGGCCCGGGAACCTTAATGAAAGCTGTGATGCCGGAAACCACATATACGTCTGCTGAGTCAATTCAGCCATCAGAGTCTGATAGCAGAGAGGAACCACGACTCACACAGTCGGAAGGCCCTGCTCCTCCTATTCCTACTAAACAGACATCCACTACTATGCTTCTCCACCGACAACTCCCTTGAAAAGGAAACAAAAAACTTAGCACCCTGAACCTCAACCGGTGTGTAGTTGGAAGTGTTCTCTCAGTCTATTTAAGGCGTTTCAAACCCTACAGACACAACAGCTTCCTCCCTACTCTCTCACCTCAACCACCCTTACATGTATCTGAGGAAGACTACTCCGCTTCTGAGGAATCCTTTTCTTATGAAACCCAAGTAGACTCCCCTAAGGATTTCATTACCCCAGAGGAGGAAGATTCTATTTCTCCTGAATCCCCAGGAGAAGAATTTACCTTTGGGGACACTATCTCCCTCATGAAATAACATTTCAAGTGGCAGTCTTCAGAGGTCTCTGACTCCAAGAAAAGATATTTTGACCTTTTGCAAATGGAACAACCATCTCCTTCTACCGTACCACCCTTACTACCTGCCTTTCAGGATGCCTTTCTGGCTGCTTCTCAGTCTCCTGACTCACAACCTCCAGCAGCTAAACGACCAGACCAATTCTATAAGGTCCCCCAGGATACCCTGTTTCTATTTAGAAACCCACCAGCAAATGTTTCTGCAGACAAAACTTCAAGGCAGTTACCTTCTGCTGCCCTTTAACCAACAGATAAAGACAGCAAATTTATGGACAGACTGGGGAAAAAGGTATATACCTCCTCTGCTCTGGCCATTAGGGCCTTGAACTACCAAACACACATGGCTAGGTATGTTTTAGATACCATTTCCAAAGCCTCTACCCTTCTGTCTGAGGTACAGGATTCTCCTATAAAAGCTCAAGTGAATTCCCTTCTCTCCATAGATTCCCAAGTGACCAGGCACTCCATTAAGTGCAGTTATGATGCTGTGGAAGCCTCATCTAAATCAGCTGCTTCAGGATCAGTACTAAGACGATATTCCTGGGTAAGGCTTCAACCTCTCCCCATGGATGTTCAGACAAAATTACTGGATGCACCCTTGGCATAAGGCCCTTTTTGGACAGGCTTCTGCTGAGCTTCTTAAATCCCTTCAAGAAAATGGAAATGAATTACAGAACCTCAAACATCTTTTGGTATCCTCTATTCCTGGATACCACAGGAATTACCCACAGAAGTCCTCCTTTGTTAGAAAGGCAGTCTTTTCATTCAGCCCC
This sequence comes from Protopterus annectens, assembly GCF_019279795.1. Taxonomy (NCBI): domain Eukaryota; kingdom Metazoa; phylum Chordata; order Ceratodontiformes; family Protopteridae; genus Protopterus; species Protopterus annectens. The sequence continues at coordinate 1,376,768,674 of NC_056725.1, read as the reverse complement.
TCGATCAAAAGGGACGTAGACAGCCCAGGAAAAGTTCTACTCCCAGATTTCCCACCAGCTTCTCCACTACATCCTTTCGGAGTCAGTCTGGCCAATCCAGACCACCTCCACTGTGACTCACCCCCTTGCATCCAGAAACACCCTTATCCTTTTGTCTCACCCTATCCCTATCCTCCTAGCGGAGAATTACAGCAGAACAATGGATCCTGTCTATCATCCAGAGAGGATATTTCATGAACTGGTGGATGCTCCCACCTTTCCAAGGTATTCCTCAACCACCAAGAGACCAAATCCACCTATTCTCACCCATCATTCACAAACTCCTAACCTAGGGCACCATAGAACAGGTGCCCAAACCACAAAGAAACACAAGTTTTTACTCCGGGATGTTTCTTGTACCAAGAAAAGACGGTCCTAGGAGACCAATCCTAGACTTGTCCTTCCTAAACCTCTTCCTCGACGTTCCCAGCTTCAAAATGATAACCTTACCCCTTCTGTTACCACTGTTTCCCCTCATAGGCATTCATGGTAGCCCTAGACTTGAAGGATGCTTATCTCCACATTCCTATCCATCCAAATTATAGGAAATTTCTCAGATTTGCAATAGGCTCCTGTCATTTTTAATTCTCTGCTTTGCCTTTTGGTCTCTCACTGCCCCTCGAGTGTTTACAAAGTGCCTATCCCCCTTCATTGCTCACTGCAGGACACAGGGTATACAGATATACCCATACCTAGATGACCTGCTCATCCTTCATCAAGACTACCAGTTTCTACTACTTCACCTACAACAGGTGTCTTCCATCCAAACTCAATTGGAGTTCACCCTAAATCGAGAAAAATCACACCTTGACCCCCCCCCCTCACAGTATTTGTTTTTCTTGTGATGCAGAATCAGAACAAACTGCATGAAAGCCTTCATCCCAGACCGAAGGATCCAGGACCTGTGCATATACTTCATTTAGATCCTTACCCAATCTTCCTTGACAGCTTGGGAATTCCTGAAAATGCTAGGCCACATGGCATCCCTCATACCCATGTTACCTCTGGCAAGACTCCACATGCACAAAATCCAGTGGGTCTTAAAACCTATGGAGCCAACACTCCCAACTCATGGACTGTTCCTGTTCCTGTGCTTAAAAAAGGAAATCCAGTGGTGGGTCTCAGCACTGCAGCTCAACCTAGGAATCCACCTTCAAGTCCCAGCCCCACAACAACAGATCTCCACAGATGCTTCAGACCTTGATTGGGGTGCAGTGCTATTAACAAACCAACAGAAATTCACATTTCAAGGCAAATGGTCCACTCAAAGGCAGAAGGACCACACCAACATCAAGGAAATGAGGGCATTGCTATCAGCCCTTCTAACATTCAAACCCACTGTCCTGCCTGGAACCCTGAAAGTAATCACAGACAATATGACTGTCCTGTGGTACATCAGCAAGCAAGGGGGAACCAGGTCCTACCCACTATGCAGCTTGGCCATTCAGATATGGAACTTATCCACTTCCCTTCAGGTCTACCTGATAGCAATGTATATCCCCTTCAGGTCTACCTGATAGCAATGTATATCCCCTCAACAGAGAATGTTATGTCAGACACACTTTGCAGAACCTCGGCTCCCTCTCACAAATGGATGGTTCAGAGAGAGGTTTTCCTGGACCTGATACACAGATGGGGTATTCCACAAGCAGACCTCTTTGCCTCCCTACAGAACAAGCAGATGCACGCCCACAAGCTTGAAAAGTGGACGCATTCTCCTTTTCATGGGAGAGAATGGACCTTTATGCCTTCCCTCCTTTCACACGAATTCAAAAAGTTCTCCTGAAAATTCAGAAGGACAAACCCAAAATCCTACTGGTGACCCCCTTTTGGCCAAGACCGCATTGGATCCCCATCCTACACTTACTAGCCAAGGGCAGTCGCCACAGGTTACCTCACCAATTAGACCTAATCACACAGGACAAGGGATCCCTACTCCACCCACAGGTGAACAATCTGAAATTGACCTTATGGGTGATGAGAGTCTAATCCCTTACAGACCCCTAATTTCCAAGAACGTACTCAATGTTCTGCAGGAGGCCAGAAAACATAGTACTAGGAGAAACTATGTAATAAAGTGGCACAGATTCTCCAAGTGGTGTCAAAGGAGTAACCAGGACCCTCTTACTACTCCGATACCAAGGCTCCTATCCTATTTGTGTGAGCTACTTCACTCAGGACTAACCTATTCTTCAGTCAAAGTCCACTTGTCTGCCCATTTCACCCATTCTGGCATCAAGACTAGAAGTCAAACTTTTTCTGAAAGAAGTTCTCCACATCAGACCCCCCCCCCCCCAGGAGAGACGTTCTCCCTCCTTAGGACCTAAATTTAATTTTAGAAAAAACTAACCGTATCCCCTTTTGAACCAGCTCACTCAGTTTCCCTGAAGCTGTGAACCCTGAAAACAGTTTTGCTAGTGGCCCTTACCTCTGCCAGGAGAGTCTCAGAGATACAAGCCCTTGTGGCCACCTCTCCTTACCTTGTTTTCCACAAGGACAGAGTGGCTCTCTGGACTAACCCTTCCTTCATGCCCAAGGTAGTTAATGAACTTTCATTAAATCAAACCATTAACCTACCAGTTTTCTACCCTCGTCCACAAAACGCTTCAGAAATTACCCTACATTCCCTGGATGTACACAGACAACTCAGATATTACTTAGACAAAACTAAGTCTATTAGGAAATCTGACCAATTATTCATTTCCTTCCATCCCAGAGACCTAGGGAAGGCTATCTCAAAACAGACCATTTCCTCATGCATCTCCAAATCTATTTCCTTGTGCTACTCCCATCAATGGAAATCCTTGCAAGGTCATGTTAAACCTCACTCTATTACTTAGACAAAACTAAGTCTATTAGGAAATCTGACCAATTATTCATTTCCTTCCATCCCAGAGACCTAGGGAAGGCTATCTCAAAACAGACCATTTCCTCATGAATCTCCAAATCTATTTCCTTGTGCTACTCCCATCAATGGAAATCCTTGCAAGGTCATGTTAAACCTCACTCTACCAGGGCAGCTGCCTCCTCTGCTGCCTTTTACAAAAGGCATGGACTCCACCTCCATTTTAGAATCAGGCACTCTGACCTTGAAATACACCTCCACCAAGCACTGCAAGCTGGACATGGCATCTCGAGCAAGAGCAGGCTTTGCCAGGACAATCCTCCAGGGCCTAGTTGATCACTGAAACCTTTTCTCCACCCAGGTTCATACTTAAAGCTCTGGTACTCGCCCTAGTGTTATGAATACTGCAACATGAGAATAGAAGGACTTAGAATAGTTGTGCAAGAACTTACCATAACCTTAGATGTCCTTTTTCTTCCATATTGCAGTATTCAGTCCCACCCAACTACCCACTGTTTCTTACTGATCACAACTCCATGAACTACCTGGGGGCACATAGTCATCATCTTTCCCAGTCTCAACTCTCCTCTCACAGCCAACCTACTCCCTGGGCCTGCCTACATGTAACTCTAAGGGTCTCCTACTAGGACCATCCTTGATAATCCACATGAGCACTACTGTATGCGGCAAAACAATTCTGATGAGGGTATGTGCAGACATCACTTTTATAGCTAACATCGGTTTATGGACCTACTAGGGGATGTCACACATACCCTCCTGCTACAAAGACTTGGGTATACTGGCTGGACTGTGGCGGTACATGCAGCAACTCCCTACTGTTATGAATACTGCAACATGGAAGAGAAGGACATCTAAGGTTATAGTAAGTTCTTACACAACTGTTTTTCTCCCTTCTTATGAAATTGGCTAGGCACAATTATCCCAATCTTCTTCAAGAGATTGGATCTACTCACACAAGACAGGGTAGTTTGGTACATGCCAATCTCAAAACAACTTCAACTGACTGCCTGGATGATTCCGTTCTAATACCCTTTAAGCACCTTTCTCATGAAGATTTGCAGCAGGTACTACAGAATGCAAGAAGTCCTCTTCTGCTAGGAGATATTATGTTAATCAGTGGAGAAGATTTTCTAGTTGGCGTCTTACCTATAACCAGGGCTGTATCTGGGATAATTGCCACTGGTCTCAAACATTGGTGAGTTATTATCCTATAGCCTATTTACTGCTTTGATAAGGGTAAATATCAACCATTTCAGCATGTGGATCCTTCTCCATTTCAGACATTGCTCAATCTGCTCTACAAAGAGGCTTTTTTCTGTTGTAATGTAAGGTCACCTGTTATTAAGGCGAGGCTTGACTTTCCCAGCAAAAAGTAAAGATACCAGTTATTTTGGTCTATATTTAAGCAAGCTATTCTGGCTGTTTTTTTTTGTATAACTGGTTTATTACTCTGGTATTTGCAAGAGAGTATCAGTGTTGTAACTGTTAGCAGTGGGTGGGATAACCCTTTTGCTTTTGCATGCATACAGGGTTATCTGTGGAAGAATCATCTATATATGCCCTTACTACTTTCAGAATTTACCTTGATTCAAACCATCCTTTCTTTATTAAAAAAAAAAAATGAATTACTGGGGAGAACAGATTCTCTGTACAGCCTTGCATTTTTGTACAGAAGCAACTGTAGTATTCTCTTGTCAGTACAAAGTCCCAAGTCCTTTAGGAAAGCTTTATATAACTGTAGAATCCCTAATATGGGACTGGAAAAAGACATCCTATATCAAGTCAGACAGTTCATTTGGTTGTTCCTTTCTCCATCGTGTACAATTGTGCAGTCGCCCAATTTAATTTTTTTCACTTCTGATAATTTTTTTCTTAGGATTTCGCATCACTGTCTTGATATAATTGGTTGGTGCAATTTTGTCTAGGGACTATAATCAAAATTCCTGCAGCAGAAAATGTTTCTTTTTATAGTTTTATTTCTTCTCAGACTGAGAAGATCCTGAGTACAACCTTCAAGTTTTACGCCATGCATGAAGTTCTTACATGAATGCTGCTGTTGGTCATCTAAAAGGGAGGATGAGGAGAGGGGCACATGAATTTGCATGTTCTGACCATGGAAATGCTTAGAGCATTAGAAATCCAGAAGGTGTTAAATGGGATCATGATCATAAATTGTAGTTATTCAAAGCCTTAATGTTCCTGGGGTACTGTACACAACAAAACTTGTCCATGGTGGAACAGGTGCTTGTATGCCTGTTGTGGGTTACAAAATGTGTAATCGATGTCTAGGCTGGATAGATGACAACAGTGTCCTGGGGCATGTGAACTGCAACTTGCAATTGTGGTGTTTATGATGTTAGTAAATACAGCTGGGGAATCAGTAACTCAAGGTATTCACTTACTACAAGACATACATTTTTTTGTCTAATGTTTATGATAACTGATTTAGAGCAATGTGAGAAAGCTAAAAGTGATAACTGTTATTGGATGTTCGATTTGAATGCATAGTACTGTTCAGGGATGTATTTTAAGTTCATGGAATTTGTTTTTTGTGCAGAGGCTCAGTTTTAATAAAAAAAAAACGTGTATTAATATAATGATCTTTTTTAGTTTACAGCCTTCCCTGTTTGTAATCCCATTCCTCACACCACTTTCATATCCAAGTAAAGAGACGCAATAGCTGTCCAACATGACAACGACCAAGTAGCAGTTGGGCATTTTTCCACTGCTTCCTAGTACCTTGTAAATCCACCTCAAGTGCAGTGTTCCATAATGGCTAGATTGCATGGAGGCTTGTATACACGCACTGACCAAGATGATTGCTAGAAAAGATTGCAAGGTCTCTGCTTACCTGGTCATTAGCAGGGAACAGCCTTGCATTGGTTAAGATCAGACACAAGTACATATTAAGTCTAACAAAAAAAAAAAAATATATATATATATATATATATATATATATATATATATATATATATATGCACATATGCAAGATCAAAAATTCGAAGACCAAAATATCGAAACCTCAAAGTAATGAAAATGGGAATTTGCCCTTTCTCCATAGTTGTGCGGTGTTGGAGTCGATGTGTATAATTAGCAGGGGGTGTGAGGAGGCTTGCCCTCCTGCATTAAAATGTTTTCAGTATTTTGAGTTTTTGAAATTTTGGTATTTTCAGTCTTTTGAAGTTTCGATCTTATGACATAGACCCTATATGTATGTTGTGTGTGTATAATAATAATATATATATATATATATATATATATATATATATATATATATACACACACATACACAAAATACATATAGATGTATGTATGTGTATGTGTGTATATATATATATATATATATATATATATATATATATATATATA